>NW_019173795.1:0-82649 GCF_001646965.1 Fonsecaea nubica | reverse complement strand
GTATTCGAGAGTGAAATGCGCAGTCTGAGATAGAAAGGATGGACGCGTCTACACTAGTCCATAGATGGACTAGTGTAGAATTAGTGGATTGGTGGCGAACTAACGAAAATTACCCTGGAGGAGGGTAAGCTCAACTGCGGCTAAGCGCGGGATGTGTGCCCCCAGTCAAGCCTTTACTCCTCACTAGCAGGTAGAAAGGACCGGAAACTCGCCCGACCGTACCGCCTTGCGCTGAGCAGCCACGTGACAAGATTTTCCTGCTTCTGCAGATTTTCCCGTGGTCGATCCCTCGCTTGACCTGCCCAGGCCACTGTGTGCCTACTGTAAGGGCGAATCAAAACACTTACATATGTAGGCTGTTCTTACAGTAAGGCTCTGGGCACGCTAGGCCCGCCTAAATGACCCCCAGACCCCTTGGGCTTCTCCCCTACGTATCGCTTTAGACCGCGGGACTTTTTGCCGATATCACGTACGAGGGCTATACTTAGTAGGTTAGTCTAATGAGACTTTTTCTCAACAATAGAAAGGAAATATAGATCATTTAGATAATTATGTGAATGAAGACTTGACTATAATCAAGTCAAATCCTCATTAAATGCACTCATGAACTCGAGCTACTACCTGCTTGGTTCTATAAAAGCAAAAAGGATACAGTATTAAGGTCCACCACATTTCTAAATTCCTCCACCACTCCTCTTATCTTATTTTCTCTTTCTGAGATCCCGCTCTTGTTGATTTGCAGCGCTGATTAGCGCCATATCGATCTCCGGGCCTTGGAAGTTCCTGCCGGTGACGAAGAATAGTACAATAATGAGGCCAAACAGGCCGACCAGAACAACACTGGACCAATTCATACTGGAGATTTGGATCGGGTCGAAACTGGGGAAACAGGTAAAAACCAGGATGCAGACGACCGCGATTTGCGAAAAGACGTTGCAAAACAAGCCGAGCTTTCCGAGATTTAAAGCCCGGTTTGGCAGGGTCGAGCGCCCGCGTGCGAGCAATATAGCCTGAGGGACCACATAGGTGATGTTCTATCGCTCGTCAGAAGAGGGAGTCTCTGCCCATTATCCAGTTGAACCTCACCAGGTAAAGCACAGCTGAGGTAATGATAGAGTTGAAGGCTGCTGAGGACGCGATGAATAAGAGTCCATAAATCCAACAGAAGACCACAGAGAGCACGGTGGCTCTCACTGGGACTTTGGTCTTCGGGTGGAGATGCTTGAAGTAGTCTGAGAACGGCAGTCCGTTCTTGACATTGAGTCAGCATACCAGTATTCCTCGTCACACGAAGCGAAGCGCATTCCTTACGTCTCGAGAAAATGCCCACGCCATGCGCCCACAGGTAACCCACTGAGGCACGACACACACTGGACGACGCGATCAGTCATAAGCTTGACTGTTCCAGGACCAAATCACTCACCAGTATAGATGACGGTGGTCCAGGCCAACATGAACGTGGAAACCCCCTTACTTCCTGTAATTTGATAGAAGGCTTCGAGCGAGGGCAGAGCAGAATTGACAACGGCGTCTGTGTCAGCCACCGTGTACATCATTGCAATCATGAGCGGCATTGTGGTCAGGAATCCGATGAGAATCGTGGTATTCCTGCAAAATGTGAAAATGGCTCAGCGTTGTTCCGTGTCGGGATCACGGTCGTCACTCACATAGCTTCCGGGATTTGTCTTCCGGGTCTGTGCATCTCTTCTGCGATGTGGATCGGGCTGTCTGTGCCGACATACGCAAATCTGCCGATGTTAGACAGACTGGTGACTTCGCAAAAAGGGAACAACAGCGCCGACTGACAATGCGTTACAAATCCCGAGAAACCATCCCAAACTATCCGGCCATCCTGATGTGCCTTGGTTGAGTTTTGTCACGGTGCTGCCAGGAACCACCTGTTTCTTCATCGCCAGAACAATGATGAAACAAATAAAAAAGCCGACGATAGACATGGTGAGGACGAACTGAGCGATGCGCGGCACTGCCTTGGGGAAGAGAACGACCGGTGCCGCTGGTGGAATTAGCCATGTCGCACACATTCGTCATTTTTTTGTCTTACCTGTTATGCAGACGACGCCGACGTAGACCAACCATGTCTGCCAGGAATGCAGGACCAGGTCCGGGTACCAGAAACTGACCATGCCGATGATAGAAACGGCAGAGAGAGTGGCGCCAGAACAAGCAATGATCCACCATCCGAGCAAGGTCATCCACCCAATAACAAACGCAGCAAAGCGCCTGGTTTTCAGGGGTGCCAACACCCATACGAAATGATATTGTCCCTGTCCGGAAACGATCAGTGACGGTGTGGACGGCAGGGACAACGACCGCTTACGCCTGACGAAGGGAAAGCCGACGCAATCTCAGAAAGGCCCAGCGTGATGAATCCTTGCACGAAGGTAGCTATCAAGCATCCAAAGATGACCACTGGGCGGCCACCATAGCTCAAGGGGATGGCGAAATTGCTCAGATAGGCAATCCAACTGTTTGTGATACTGTGGTGCGTCAGACCAAGTTCACAAAGGGAGGGTATGCGATCGTACCCGAATCCGACAGCAATGGACGACAGGCGCGAGAAGGAGCGCGGCATCTCAGCCTGATGCCCTTGTGCCTCGGTGACGTTGTTCTCGACAATCTCCATGGCACCGATTTCAAGACTTGGTACAGGTTCAAGCCCTGTGGGTTTCGAGTGGTTCATTTTGGCAAGCGGCTCAGCCATTTTGCTCTGCGGCCCTCCCAAAGACTAAGAAGCTGGAAAAGAAGATATGTGAATCTGTCCTGAACGCAGGCAATGGGCGAGGTCATGTTAAAAGGCATCGCTGATAGAACGGTATGCATAGGAGTGCAGTCACATTTTCACTATCGCTCCCACCTCTTTGGCATCACCTGGTCTGGTTGAGTACTCGGTACAGAGGCACCTCGACTGTCGCGGCTAATACTCCGTTTCGAGACAAGCGTGCCATTCTGAAGAACCGCAGTGGGTCAGGAGTGTCGGGCAATGGGCATATCATGTAGCCTTTCGTCCCATCCAATCATCATCGTCGGCAAGGCAGCTTGATCGTTCGTGTTCGGAACCTTACAACTCTTATCTCCCCGTTTGTCGTTACCTAAGAGCCTCTTTGAAAAAATTTGCCGTGATGAACTCGGATAGTCATCAGAATGAACGTGGCAGCTCACTCGCTCTCATAGCTCAGCGGAAAAAAGCGCAGGGATGGCGGAAGCCTTGGGGAAGGTCAGCCTCATTGATGGCCGGTGAACGACGGGATACAGGCGCGCCAGTGCCAGATCGAAAGACGGCTGGATCTTCCGCGCGTGGCACACGTGAATCCCCCCAGCCAAACTGTCGTTCTGACTGTAGCCATATATACCCCTTTCATGGTTGACCAACCTTCCCTGCTTCCTTCACAAGTACATTTTTGGGGTGACAGTCTATCCTCCCCAGAGAGATCGGACATGTCTTCGCTTATTTTGCTCCTGATAGTCTTGTCGATATTCTTCTGCTGTCGATTCTACTTGCAGCATCCGCAACGAAGGGTTCCCATCTCGGTCACCGGTGCAAAGCAAAGACCTCCAGTGGCAAGAAACCTTACGGCCCTGGATTTCGGCAAGATCAAGCCTTACCAGGGAGACCCGACCCAAGATGTACCAGCGTATTCACGCAGTTGGAAGGGCTCGCGCTACCTGATGACGATGGGTATACGCAAACTCGACGTGAATGACTGGCTGATCATCGACGACTTGTATCCATCCGCACATCGTGACAAAGTCGCACGTCTCCAGACGCCCGAGCGAGAAGTTGTCTTCCAGTATTTGGATGGTACTTACGAAGCATGTCTCGAAGGTCTGGAGATCATCGTGCGGTATCTCACGACCAGATATCCACACGTTTTTGTTCTTGAGGGAGATTATGTCGTGAACAACATTGTGGGCGAACGATACCGAATTCAAGAGCCGATGGACAAGCACCCGCTGGAAGTGGCCTCGCTGCTCGTGTACGAAGACGTACATATCCTGCAGGAGGGATCAGACCAGCTCTATTCCCTGTACGTGACACTTAATCATTTCATCTAAGCAGCTGAGCTAATCGTATGTAGGCGAGCATCGGCCATGTCTTTTCCTCCGGGTTGGACGGCGGAAGAACGAATCGGGATGCCTATTCGCGAATTGCACGCGCCCATTCCGACGTGGAAGGAAAAGTTGCAGGTTTCGATGGAACGGTCTGTAAAAATCGCATGCATGTGCGTAGTAGGTCCCACGCTGGAATTCGCTGACATGGGTCACGCTTTTTGCAGGTATTTTGTCAACATGAAAGTGGGCGGAGGCGTTCAGCGCAACAACCTGTTCATGCAGCCGACGCACGAAAATTATCATCCGGGCCGCTTGGACGCGTATCCACCCTGTCATTCTATCAAGCAGGTCCATCTGAGGATGGAATTACAGAGCTTGATGCGCATGCCGAAGACACGAGCCCTCCTCTTCACCGTTCACCCATGGATCATCCCCGTGACGGACCTGGCCAACGAGCCAGACAAGCTCGAAATCTTGTGGAGTCAGATACGCACCTACCCTGACAACTTCGCCGAATACAAGCTACGACATCTATGGGGAGACGTCTTTGAAGAATTTGCGAAGACGGTATTGAACAAGGCCAGCCCGCAGCCGCGAGATGAAGAAGGGGGTGGAAACTCAAGTGCCCGTGCCCCTTCGAAACCGGCAACAGGTTTCTAGGTCATGCTTACATTGCGGTTGCGGTGGGAGGTACTCTAGAATGTATTCTTGATCTCACTCTCTGTACGAGGAGCAGGAGGTGTACAGCACAGCACACCCCTTAATCTTGTTGTCCGCCTTATTCTTCCGGAGATCCGATCTTTGTGTGTCAAGATATTTTCTGAAAACGCTATAGGCAAGTCGCGCAAACCCCCACTGTCAAGGCAACGTCACCAGAACTCTCAAAACAATGTGTCACGAAGATGGACGCAATTCAAGAGACATATTTGTAACTAAGTTCTCCACGGCGTGTCTCGGTAGAAGGCTAGAACACCACCGCCTTGTCCTCGTATACTTGGGCATGTCGTATGTTTGTGAGCGCGCTAGATTTACCTACAATGGCAATTCATCTACCAGATATACCCCGGCCGCGGGCGATAGGAGTGGGGATGGCTGAGAAGGTTCGCTCAGGCAGAATTATGGCACAATCTTCGGACAGGCTCATTTAGATTGTCAAGTGTGATTCCTGATTTGGCTTACACACAAATCGCCAAGATACAGACATTGAGTCCAGCGAGGCCCCAGACTGGCTTTTTAGCACATCCACCGCCTCTCGTGTGAGAGGGAGTCCATTCATGTGGCTAGAAATCTTTTTCGACCTGACCAAGGAGATCATGGTACATGTGTGAAGCGGCGATGTTTGAAATTCAACACGAAGGCTTTTCCCCCAAATTAGTCAACGGCATGCCGTCCTCTTCTTGCGTTCTACAGTCCTCCCACGTCAGGCGCGTTTGGGTCAAGGACGATTCGTGGATCCTTGAAATCCACCCATCCAAGCATTGGCTGCCACAGTGTGAATTAGAGAGACATCGAGAGGAGGGGGTTCAGTCGGTTAAGAGTCCTTACGTCGCTACAAACAACGTAAGTAAAAGAATCAACCAGCCACGATGAGGGTCTGAGCGCAGCTACTAACCTTACGAAATACCCGAGAATTCGTTGGATCTCGAGGGGCAGAGTTTTGGCAACTTCCAAGGGAACCGCCTAGTCTAGCATGTTAGTGTGCGAACAGAGTAGAAATCCGATGGGCAAGTACAACTCACCAAGTATTGATTTCTGTCCGTAGCAAATACAAACTCGGTTAGTTCTCGATTTCACAGATGTTCGCCCGGATGTGTTCGTGGTTGAACTTACTCTTCTTGCCTGGACACGGATGTGAGTAGACTGCTATCGTGAATAAAGGACTGTAGATACCGTACCTCAAATAGCCTCTGGTCATGAAGCAGCTGAAGAGGAGTCTCTCTTCGTCGTTGGTCGTGTTGGCACTGCCGCCATGATAACAACTGGAAAGCATGATGAACCCATCGCCGGGGCTGAGCTCGGCGTACGCGACGAATTCTTCCTGGGGCGGTTGTTCTGTCGCTTCGAGATGGCTTCCAGGGATGAATCTGGTCGCCCCGTTGGCCTTTGTCGACTTTTTGCCCGCAACGAAGAAACCGATGCCGAGCTCGCGAGAGTTGGTGGCTTTGGGATACTCGTCCACCCGCTCACGGCTCGCATAGTGGATGTCGTCATCTCGGTGCAGGGGCTGATTGCTGCCGCCCGGTCGCACAGAGAAAGCGATGGTATTGTTTAGCTGAGGTCTCGAAATGTTGACCTCTGATCGGTTACCGTGCCATTTGTAAGCCTTTGTCGTGAGGAATTGGTCACAAACAGCCTGATAGACGGGATGATTGACCACCTTTTCCGCAAACAAGCGTGACTTGCCCACAAGACCAAAGGCTCGACGGGTAGTCGGCGGGAAAAACCCGTCGTTTGCAGCCCACGGCTTGTCCGCCTCCAGGGATGGACGTAAGTCACTCTCGATCTGCTGGACTTCTTCCGGGGTCAAAACATTGCGGACAAAGACACCGCCAGACTTCTTCAACGCCGTGACTACATCATCAGGATTGGCGTCCGCCTGGAACTCTGGGACCGGCAAACGCTGTCGAGGTGGCCATTCCTTGGAGTAACCGTCGACCAACCGTTGGTAGGGGATAGTGACATCGTCATACTCGACCGTAGGCGGCGGCTGTTGGGCGGCTCGGGTAATCGTGGTCGTGGCCATGTTGCGAGACCGAGTGTCACCGTAGACGAGGAAATGGTATTGATATTAAGCAGGCAAAGCCAGCTTCTGTGCTCATCGTTCATTGCTAGTTGGATTCCATGCTCCTTTTAGTACACGTACCCGCATCCGGAGGTGCCCCTAGCAAAGCCGAGCTCGGAATTGCCCTCAAACTATGACATTAGTGGGGTGCAGATTCCTGCTGTGATTGTGGAAGTCGATTCTCCTCTCTGCCCTTATCACGGCAGAAGCGTCTAATTTGCCCAATTCGGCAGCTTGTTCCTGCAGAGTTGGGCCTGGCCAATAAGTGGAGGTAGCGACACTCGCCTCCGCGGGTCTCCGACTAGAGTGACGGACAGCAAAATCACTGGACTCGCATAACAACATGGATATTTGATAGAGTCGCACGGTGACGCGAACCGTCGTCTTCTTCAAACCCTTGATCAATTACGCTTGGTCCAACATTTCAAGCTCCTCAAGCCGGGCTGGCATCGTCAATATCATGACTGCACAATTCAAAGGTAAACACCTCAAAGCGAAGGATCACAGGACGAATGCTTATGTCGAAAAGGGTATGCCGTGGAATCAGCTTCCACCTGGGATAGACCCAAGGTTCTTGAAATAGAGCCACCACCGTTCGGTCCCTTCGATGTCGACGTCAAGATCCGCTACTGCGGCGTTTGTGGCAGCGACCTTTTGACTGTCCAGGCAAACGAGGGTAACGACAATTGGGTGAGCGGAGCGCCTTGAGTTGACCAGCCTTGTATGTCCCCCTGCTGACTTAGAGACAGCCCGGAACTGCGTATCCCATCGTTGTCGGCCACGAGATCGTTGGCGAAGCGGTACGAGTGGGTGAGAAGGTATCCAAAATCCGACCGGGGCAGATCGTTGGTGTCGGAGTCCTCTCCTCCACGTGTGGCACATGTCGATTATGCAATTCAGACCGTGAAAACTATTGTGTGCGTAAACAGGCCACCAAACGCGTAACAATGGGCATCCAGGGCTAATGCTTCGACAGTCCAGCCTGGTGGAGACGTACAACTCCAAATACTCGGACGGTTCCATCTCGCACGGTGGGTATGCAAATTACAAACGTATCCACGAAGACTTTGTCTTTGTTATTCCCGAAGGTCTCGAATTGACCACGGCGGCGCCTCTCCTCTGCGCCGGTCTTACGGTGTATGCTCCCTTGGAACAGGCCAAAGTCGGTCCAGCCCATCGAGTCGGCGTCATTGGGATCGGTGGCCTCGGTCACTTTGCCATTTTATTTGCTCAGGCCATGGGTGCTACGGTGACAGCGATCTCGCATAGCGAGAACAAGCGAGCAGATTGCGAGAAGATGGGTGTCTCCAAATTCATCAATACCAGCGTGTCTGAGACGTGGGTCCAAGACAACGCAAAGAACCTGGACATTCTGATATCCACGACGTTTGCCGATGACTTTGCTCTGGAGAGCTACCTCGAGTTGCTGGATGTCGGTGGTAGGCTCGTAATATTGGGCTTGAGCGAGTCGAAACTGCCGAGGATCCCGGCGGGTCTATTGATCGGCTCGAATCTCACCATAGTCGGTTCGATGATTGGGAGTAAGACACAGATGGAGAGAATGCTGGCGCTGGCTGCCAAAATCGATATGAGGGCGTGGGTCGAGGTCATGCCCATGAGGGACTGCGGAAAGGCTCTGGAAAAGGTGGCCTCGGGAAAAGCACGATATCGTTGCGTCCTGGAGGCGGATCTGTGAATATTGTCCACCTCGACGGGACTTTTCAAAACAGCACCAAGCACCATTGCTCCGAATTCAGTTTCGCTTCCCAGGCCCACATGAAATTTTGTTTGCGATACATTTCTTCGCGCCACCAAGTTTGGAGAAAGCGCAAGGTTTCCTGGGCATTGTCGGCCCCATGAAAGAGTTTAGATTTGAGAAACCTTCGCACGAATTCTTGCTGTGACGGGAGTGGCGATACAATACCAAGCATGAAAGGAGCAAACAGTGAACATTCCAGATCCTCGTCGTGACGCAGTATGGCCTCCAGACACTCGAGACCATCATCTCGTGTCTTTTGGACTTTGACATCTTCACCTTTGGAAGGGTTCACCGTGAGGTAGAGACAAATGAAACAAGCTTGGCGATAGGCGTCCACAAGCAGGCGTTCTACGCGCGAAGGATTACAGGCCTCCCAACTCTGGATAATGCCGGACAACTCCAGGCTTTCTGCAAAGTCGATGGGACTGAGACAGGCGAGCGACTCCTCGTTGCCGTTTGTTACAAACAAGTGTTTTGTACGTTGATGGAGTGCAATAATCCGGCTCAAGAGAACGATGAGATCGGCATTTGCTTGCGAGAGGAGACCCTGACGTAGGTTCTGTCTCGAGGGACTGAACGTGCCCGAGGTAAGCGGACAGACGTTCTCATTGAGGGTGATGGAAGCCAGGACGTCGTAGTAGCGATAGAGTTCCAGAGCAAAGCGGTGCATTTCCAAGTCGGCGAGTACTGCATCCTGTCTTTGGGCCGGTTCGTCTTCACACTGGCACAGTCGACGTCCGATCTCGGCAGCCGCGAGGAGGTGTAAACGCCAATGCTGTCTTTTGCCTTGTCCGAGACTGTCCAGCTGCACCAAAAGCAGCGTGCTCACAAATGTTGGCAATAGGGTTGAGGCTGATGGAGATGCTGCTGAGATGTCTGCGCAAACCTTCTTGACCCTCTCCGAGTGGCACTGGAGAGATTCCCCTTTGAGTGCCCAATACTTGCTCTCGACGGCGACGGCAGGCGCCTGAGACGATATGGTGTGAAGCTTGAGTAAATGTTGCGCCGAAATACTCAAGAGGGTGCACAACAGGCCTCTGTCGCGCAGAGCAAATGGCGCCAGCAAAGATCGAAAAGGGACCGCGGACAAGGCCGAGGAGAACGACTCGGGCACCGATCGAAGATAGTGCAAGAGTAGCGCTTGTTCCAGCTCGTCTTTGACACCATCGGCCAAACAGGGTATTGCCTTGTATAGAGCAGACGCAGCTCTTGGTTGTGGGAACTGTAGATCGGTCGACTCTACTCGGTGAGCTTGATCGTCGAGAGATTTCTCCCAGCTTACAGTGCCCGTTCTACATCGCCCCCGGGGAGTAGGACGGTTGGCAGAATCGCTCGGCACGCTGGATTGCGATGCGCACCATTCAAGCGTCCTTGCGTGGGACTCGTCGTCGCTCAGACTGTAGCTAGATGGGCTTCGAGAGGCCAAGTCGACATGGTGCGTTGTTTGGGGTTCGGCAGTCACGGGCAGTGTGGCGACGGGCCTAGTGAATGTCAGCTGCTGGCATCGTCACCAGGACTCCCAAAATACCGCTGCTTCTTGTGGGAGCGCAGGTAGCCGGGCTGCCATACGCTTATCTGATGATAGCCGCCACAGATCAAGGCTGCCCTCGAACAGTTGTTGCAGGACGGTCTCTGCTCGTCACATTTCTTGTGACGCTTCCGACATGTCACACAGCCTGTTTTGGTTCGTACGGCTCTCCACGTGGACATGCTGGGATCCGAGGAGGAGGAAACATGAGGAAATGTCTCTGTGCGGACGTGGTCGACGAGAGAAAAGGGAAAGTCGTCGTGGGGAGAGACAGCAGGGGAAGATAAAGAAGTAAGAACCGTCATCGGTCATTGGACAAGCCCGAATTTCTCCACATCGCCCGCCGCCCTTATCGAACTTGAAGATGGCGCCTGTTGGACCCATCGAGGCGGACAGTTGAGCTTGTCAATACACACAGCCAACCAGCGTCTCTCAAACATGAGATTTTGAACCTGTAACCGAGCGAAGTGGCAGGGTGGGCAGGAGCCATACGGCTTGGCATCGAGGACGCCGGTTCTGCGGGACACTTCCGGGTGTCTCGCCGAGAGTGTTGCGCTCACCGATAATCTACCAGCATTCATAGCACGTGAGAAGTTTAGTTCAGCAACAAGTACTCGGTATACATCACTGATTGAGCCCATGTGTGACGGGTGTGCATGGGAATGTCTGCGTGGCCTTTCATACTAGCCAACTGCTGTGTCGCACCTGCCGAAGCCATGACAGGCAACATTCCGTCGAAAATGTCTTTCAATCAAGCTTGGCTCCCTGAAGTTTTCTTGGCCGCGCGTTGAACATTGAAATGCGACCACGGAAAGAAGCAACTTCTGAGCCAGAATTTGAATTGCCAATCGGGATATAACATGGTGTTTTGGCCCGTGGCAGTATCGACATACCCCAACTTGTACACCCTGTGGCCCAGACAAGTTTGGCGGCCGCTGAGTGGATCTACGCGTTATCTCTCTTTTCCGCGTTGGGGACGACAGAGATGGCTGTGGCCATGGCCTCTTCCTTGAGCACGGGACGAAGAAAATGAAGGGTAAAGTTGATCTGACATTCCGTGGAGAAGACGACGGAGAGGTGTCCCGCTGCGGTGTTCGGCCCCATCATGATGAAGAAGTTCGGGAAACTCGACACGCAGCTTCCATGATAGGCCTGCGCGGCCCCGTCACAATGTCGTTTCCATTGCTTGGTGGTCAGCTTCAAGACCAGGGAACGAAATGTATGCTGCAACAAGCCACGTACGTATCCGTTCAGACTGATTCCCCCCTGACCATAGACCTCGAGACGATGCAGGATCTGCCCTGTTTTGAGGCCATTGGCAAGCATGATCGCATCCCAATGGATTTCTCGGCCCGACTGCGTTTTGACGCCCGTCTCTGTGATTGTCTGGATCGGATCTGTGGCCACTAACTCGACACTGTCCTGGTGCAAGCGAGCAAGATAATCAGTGTCCATGACTTTACGTTTGCAGTCAATCTCAGTCTTGGGAATCAGCACATCATAATATTTGACAGGGGCAGTTCGCTTGATGTAAGTAATTTGCGTGCGTTTCAGGGAATCTCTGATTCTTTTTCCGGCGTTGATCTTAAACCCATAGAAGTCGCGTTCCAGGGTACAATAAAGCCAAGAGCGGCAGAAGCGCATTGCAAAGGGAATTTAATCAGTACGACCTTCTCTTGCTCCCGAGTGTTGTTCATCATGTACCGATAACCACTACTTCCTTGGCCTTCCAGTCGAACGAATGGTCCCAATGGACCGAGTGAAACAGTGACCCTGTGTAATTTTGTGCGCCTTGGGTGTTGCAGTTGTTGGGGATGGACAAGGCACCGACGGCCGAGATGACAACGCGTGATCTCCTTTCGAAAGTCCGGCCTGTCTGGCTATCGAGTATTGTGACGAGCCAAGTCGATGTTGCTTCGTCGTAGACAGTCTTCCGGACAGTGGTTTGAAAGTGTGTGCGTGAAGGAATCGCATATCACGCCGCGACATCCTGTAGGTTGTCTTCGATTTCCGACTGCAGTGCAAACTTCTGTGACTGGATTCAGGGCAAACGAGAATGAGTCGAAATGAGAGGGAACCTAAGTCAGATGGTCAATCTCAGAGATGTGTGCTTGGATCCGATATGTCATACATCACATCCACAGCCTGGATATGAATTTACAAATCAAGTGCCTCCAAGTTTCCGTTCCTTCTCATAGATTTCAAAGGAGGCTTTCGGCAATTTCCCCTACAATTGTATAGCGAAGCCAATTCCAGAAAAGCCACCACCGATAACGATTACGTCTATGCCCACTGCCATGTCGGCTGTGGCAAGCAAGCACGGGAAGAAAAGAGACACTCTCGGAGTAAGTGGACATCTTCAAGAGGGCAATCAAACTGAGTTGATGTATTGAGTTCCATCCACGGTCGTGCGTTTGTGCATTTTTGGACCAAACCGGCGGCTTGGGGGCCTTGCAAAGGATCATTTCCACCAATATGGGGAGCTCATTCACACTTTTGTCGTAGACGTTTCGCAACCGAGATGTAGGAAGAAGCATCCTACCCAAGCATCGGATCTGGGAACTCTGTCTGGCAAGTGTACCTTGACTGTGTCAATCAGGTCTGGCCGTCCGAAGTCCCTGTACTGACTGAGTGCTGTAACAATTCTGTCTAACGAGTGCCACTGCGTCCGTCCGAATGCGGTAATGTAGGCGCCAGTTCGACTGCTGACACTCGTCTTTGACAGGCGTACGCCACACCTTGCCACGTGGGGCAATTCCGGTTCGGTGATGCTAGACTACCTCAATTTTTCTTCTAAAAAGCTACCCTGCATCAGAATCGGGCTTCTTTGCCGCGCTTCCGGGATTCGTTGCCAGGCTGTCAAAATAAGCCTCTACACTGGGCGTTAGTAATCAACTGTAGGTAAATAACATATCAGACTACTACAGAAGAGACTACTTTGCCGCGTAGCACCTCCACGCTCAGCGGTGATTCATCACCATGGCTAGAACACTTTAATTGATGTGATTATCAATGGCAAATAGATACCATTGGCCTGGGATCCCCTGGATGTGATTACATGGACCCTCTCTCATGCCTTTGGCTCATCGAGCGCAGCCACCTCAATCTCAACCTGCATACCCTCCTCACCTAGTTGGGAGATACCAACACAAGTCCAAAGAGGTTGATGATTTGGCATCCAATGTCGGAAATTCCGGACCATATGATCCATGGCATCTTTACCCAGTGGAAGGTGGTAAGACCTCACTCGATAAACCTGACTCCATCCAGCACCTCCCGCATCCCTCAGAGCCAGATCGACGTTTTCGAAAGCCTTGTCGATTTGAGCTCCCAGTTCTTCAATGACAACGCCCGTTCTTGGATCCCAGCCTCCTGTTACAGTGAAGCTACGATCAGCTGCTGGGCACCATCGCGCAATGACCATCTGCAGCGTACCTTGTCCAGAGATTTCGAGCCGGTTGCCGACGCGGGCAGTCTGGCTGACGGATAAATTCTTCAGGTTCGCTTGTCCCACGCCTGCGTAGCTGGATAATGTAAAGTTACCCATGATGGGAGGCTGGGACTCGTCACTTATAGGAAAGCTGTATGGCTCAAGAAAGCTGGCAGGCAGAGACAAGTTTGCGAGGTTGGTCAGAGGACAAGCCTGCGCAGTATATATACACTAGCGCCGATGACAGTAAAAGGACATACATACCGAGTACATGGGAGGTAAAATCATCGGTTCCACCTCAGTACAGTATAGAGCTTCTAGTCGTCGGCAAAAGGTCCTGCAGCCCAGGGCTATAGGGGAAAAGCCCGGAAGCCGGGGCGGCCCAAGGCTATACTGTACATATTAGACGAGCCCAGGGCGGACCAGGGCTCCCAGCCAACCGATGGGTGAGGCACGGGTTGGCGTCATCCGGGCTCAGCCCCGCGAGACGAGGGTGTGCACAGGGCGGCATAATTTTCTGGCCCGAAGCGGGTGCGTGGCCTGCAGCTCTCCCCCACATTGGCACTCATCTGTCACCATCACGCACTTATTCTAGACCTCAGATCCAAGACGACGACGTAACCGCACTTCTGACGCAGAGGAAAAAAAGAAACAATGGCAACTCTCAAGGGGCCCGGTGCTCCTCAGAAACACGATGGCTCCGGCCTGCGAATTGCAATAGTCCATGCTCGGTGGAACACCACCATAATCGAAGCCTTGGTCAACGGTGCAAAGAAAGCCATGCTGGCTCAAGGGGTGAAAGAGGAGAACATCGTCATTGAAACGGTCCCCGGATCGTACGAACTTCCCCTCGCAGTCCAACGAGTCTATGCGGCCTCCCAAATACAGAGCACAGCGAGCGCAGTTGCAGGTGGCCTGGGCAGTCTCACGAGTGGAATCGGAGACCTTCTGGGAGGCAGTAACTCGACGACAGATCTGCAGGGAAGTCTACAACCAGGGCCGCCGGAGCCAGAAAAGAAAGACGTGAAAGGATTGAGGCATACCTTTGATGCCATAATAGCCATCGGTGTGCTCATCAAAGGCGAGACCATGCACTTTGAATACATCGCCGATGCTGTGAGCCATGGCCTCATGAGAGTCCAACTGGACACCGGTATCCCAGTGATCTTTGGTCTCCTTACAGTGCTCAACGAAGGCCAGGGCCTGGCCCGAGCTGGTCTCGAAGGAGGCACCGGCAAGGAGGCTAAGGGACATAACCACGGGGAAGACTGGGGCAATGCAGCCGTCGAACTTGGAGTGAAGAGAAAGGGTTGGGGGGAAGGAAAGGTTGCTGGAACGTGACCTAGGCAGAACTGCCCGGTACTTGTTTTTGGTTTCTAGAGGCACCACAAGCCGAGAAGACTCTCTGGTGTCAAGCCTTGCTATTCGAGAGAGACGTGGAAAGCCACAAAACTAGATGTCCCGCCGATGGTGGTTTCTGCCTCCTTTTTTCAACTGGAGTCCCCATCGACCATCTCCAACGCCGCGGTAATGCTACAGTGCTGGAAAAGCGAAAACAATCACTCCTGCATGGCATCCTCTTCCTCGTCGTCCTCATCATCTCCCTCCAAGCTCTTCTTAGCCGCTTTCTCGGCCTCTTCGAGTATCTCTTGTGGAACTTGCTCATGTCGGCCTTTCGTTGGACCGTCGAGGCTCGAGATCCACGTCATCTCGAGTTCAAATTCCTTGTCTTTCGAGTCTTCATGTGCAACGTAAATGATCCTAGCAGCTTCCATGACGGCTTCCTTGAGAGTAAGGGCACAGGTGGGTGAGCCTAGGTCAAGCTTTTCCAGCTCAGCTTTGGCAGCTTGCCGTCCTTTGCCAGTTGCAGCACCATAGTAGCCCTAAGAGATTGCAGTCAGCACTGTCATTTGTGATGATTCTTTTGACATACCCAGTAAAGCCCGCTTGGCTCGATCATGTAAAGCCCTGGACCACCTCGTTTGACAGCTTCACCTTCGGACTTGCCACCTGCACCCGACGCCGGACCTAATCCGACTTGACCGTCTACACCGTGTTCCGCTTCAGAATCCCAGCCTCCCAAAATGGCTGTCACACCGAAAGGCCGTACGCTGGAGTACAATGTGTATGCCTGCACATAACCCCCTACTCTTGACGCCAGAGCATGTATGGGAATGGGGGCTTTGTATGTTTCTCTCCAACTACTGGCCTCGTCCCTTGCTCTGCTGATGAGGTGACGACCGTCTGGGAGTAATCCTGACGTAACAATTCCTGCGTTGCGGTCGACCGTGGATATTCTCTTGTTGGAGCCGGGCTTTAGGAGCTTCGAGGTTATGATCTTCTCGCAGGCCAGAACGACACCATGCTTTGTCCGAATTCCGATACACGTCCCACCGTTTTCCACTGCTTTGACGGCGTACTCGACCTGGAAATTTCGGCCATCCGGCGAGAAGACAGAGTTGGAGAGATCGTAGCCTGTACCTATCGACGTCTGGACACCGGACAATTAGTATTTTTGCTAGACCTCGATGGGACTATAAGTGACATACCATTGCGGTGGGATAGCTTGAGACGATTCACAGTGTTTTGCAGTAGTGTGGCTCAATACAAGTCTCTGAATTAAAGAGGTCCCGTCAGGGTTTCGTTTGGTCTTGGGGATATCGAAAGGTTGATTGTACAGGGAGAACTTCTGTGAAGGCCAGACTTCATTGAATGCGATGCAGGCTCCCCAGAGCCGCGCCATTGCAGACGCATAGCATGAAGCCCGAAGTAGACTAGTCCTGCCAAGGCGCGCATCGGGAGATTTTGGCGTGTTTGATAAGTTTGGAGTTTGGGCAGCAGCGACAGGCGCTACGTGTCATCAGCACCTTCCGACTTGGTCATGTGTGTGATGATGTCTCCCCCTTCCAACTTGCTTTCCACCTCGTTCAACTCCGGCTTCTTCTCTGTCTACAACTTCTTCCCAACTCCAAATCCTCAAATCCTCTTCTCAGATTCCTCTCTCCACTTGGCGGCCCTCACGCTTTGATGTTGAGCTGAGTTGCCGCTGTCTGTAAACCGACAGTCCTCGCAAAACGCACTTTACAAAATCCTCCTTACCCCGCTCCTCTCCTCCCCTTGACCTCGTCCTCTCCCCTTTGACTTCATATCTCTTCACAAACAGATCAACAGCTTCCTGACTCCAGGCTTCTTCCGGACCGGACCACTCAATTCCCTTTTGGACTGGACATCTGGATCCTAGGTTGCTCTTTGTTCTGGATCCTGGACCATCGACCTGCTCACAAGTTACCCCGGATTCGGAAACCGGACCTCCTCGCTGGACTCCCTGGAGCTTCTATAGCAGACTTGTGTGTTAGTTAGTACAATACGAATTTGAAGCCTAAATCCCAGAATTTTTGCTTCCTCTTCCCTGCCTGGTTCTCGTTTTGCAGACACAAGGATCTCTAACCGCTGGTGTTTTTCTCAAAATCTGAAGTCATCAGATTATGGCGTCGGCTTTTCACAGATGCCAGCATTGTGGCTACGAGACAGACCTCTCGAACAATCTGGCGGCGTTTGAAGAGAACCCTCATTGCAGACAGGTTTGTCCGATTCCAATCCCTGTTCATGACCTTCTGATTCTTTGATCTAGTGCGGACTATCGGCCTCCGAGAGCGATATCAAGATGCAGGACGACCTGATCCACATGATGACACGCAACCTGCATCTCGGTTCCTTTCAGCCTCCATCCGACATGTCGATGCCCCCGACTCCTCAAGTCGTCCCGCAGTCGACACCGATCACGTATATCACACAACACTATCACCATTCAGCACACCAGGCACCACATGATCTTCCAATTTCAACGGTCCTAGAACAGTCTGGCATCAATGCCTCGGTGTTGTTCCCATCTCAGTTGCAGTTGTTCAAGAATGCGGAGCCTGAACAAAGGTTGAGGTTGATAGAGCTTTGGCAAATCGCGCCTCCAACGTATGGCAACCAGATGCACCCTGATAATTTGGCGAATTGGCCACAGACAAGCATGGAAAGAGAAGAACAAGCGGCCAAGTATCGATTGCAGTTGGCGGAACAAGAGAAACTGAAGAATTTGTGTGCTCTTCCTACGGTTGACCTCAAGCACACTGCCGAGCCGTACATACTGCATGGCTACGAGGCACAGCCAAACATACACGGAGTTACAGCTTCCACAGAACTTGGGCCCATGATGATGAAGGAGGATAACTACAAACAATCAAAGGACCCGGCGTACAACAGCAGAGAGTGGTGGCATTTGTCCGACGATGAGCCGATGGAACATCAATACGGCATGCTCCAGCAGATGTATGGGTATGGAATTGATTATTCGGTTGCTAGACGCGGCGATGGGGATGCGGAGATGTCTTGAGATCTCGATGCAGATGTGACTTGACAAGAATGCATCAGTTGGAGGTGGCGGCATGACGTTGGCGTTGATGTTTTTGATCTCATGGTTGCATAGATTGGATTGTAGATAGTGATCGACCTCCCTCCTTTGTTCAATGGAAGATGCACATAAACACACGAACATGATTTGGAGCATTAACATTCAGTCATCAAGTGCCTAAGTTGTCGCTTGGGAGGCGGGAAGCGTAGAAAATCCACCGCTAGAGATCTATTCGCTGGACCATTTTCCTGGAAGGGGTTGTTAGGACCGCAGCCAGTTATGTAATTGCGGCAAGGGTAGAGGCACGAACAAAGCATAGCTCAGTTCATATGTACTACTGAAGTGCCGCAGAGACATTGGTAATCGTTCTGTGAGACGACCTAAAGGATCGACGCCGTATCAAGTCGCAGCAATGTGGCGGCAATGAGTTGAAGTGTCTGGAATCAATCGAGTCGCTCAACCTCGAGCTTGTCATTTCGCAGACTCCCACGTCAATCTCGCTACGCTCCGCATGTCGTGAAGTCCGGCTCGATTCAGTTTTCACGTCGACCCTATCGAAAACCAGCCGCCCTTGTCGCAAATGGCTTCAATGAGTAAGAGAACCCAGGCGCGGAATGAGCGGGAGCTCCACGAGTTGCTCTCCGTTGCCGGGAATTCACAATGCGCCGATTGTGGTGCGAAGAACCCGGCGTGGGCGAGCTGGAATCTGGGTGTCTTCCTCTGCATGCGATGTGCCTCTCTGCACCGTAAACTGGGCACTCATATCTCCAAGGTCAAGTCTCTGAGCATGGACACCTGGTCAACAGAGCAGGTTGAGGTGGGTAGAATCACCCGTTCCTCCTCGAGCGCATGTAGCCACTGACTGACACCTGAACACAGAACATGAGGCGCAACGGCAACACCGCGGTCAACAAGATTTACAATCCCAAGAACAAGATGCCCGACATGCCCTTTGATGTCGACGAGGTCGACTCGGCCATGGAAAGATTCATACGCAAGAAATACCAGGAAAAGAGTCTCTCGGACGGCCGACCCGAACCTCCTCAGCGCGACGACAATCCACCGTCCAGCTATTCCAGACCTCAGGGAGGAGATCTCGATTCTCCTCCGCCCCCTCTACCTCCCAAGAAGGGCAAATTCTTTGGATTTGGTCTTCGAGCCTCGTCTTCCGCCTATAGCCTGTCGAAGCACGATAAGAAGAAACACCACAAAGAGCCCCGGGTAGATAGCACGTTCCGCATTCCTACTGGCGATTACGATTCACGAATGGACGATGCGCGCTTTGAGATGACCGATGCCGAGTTGCAGACGAAGTTGGCGACATTGCGAGACATGGGCTTCAGCAACACGGACCGCAACACGAATTTGCTGCGACGGTTGAATGGGAATGTGGAAAGGACAATTGAAGCCTTGGTCCAACTTGGGCCGAGTGAGAATGGAAATACTGCTTCGTCCAGGAGGCAGGGACCTACACCTACTGCGAGTCAAGAGCCTACACCCAAACCTCAAGAGCCGTCGTACAACCCATTTACATCCGTGAACAACCAACAAACTGTTGGTCTGTCATTGGCAAAACCCCAAGAGCCCTCGACTCCGACCAGCGGAACAAGCTACAACAGCAACAACCCCTATGCTCAGCCTAATCGCAGCCCGTCCCAGACGGGACTCGAACAGTCCTTTCAGTCCATACAAGTTTCTCAGCCCTTGTTCCCCCACAGTACCGGAGGATATCCAAGCCAGCCGCCTCCTTTGCAGGACCCTCGGTTTCAGTATTCAATGACACCTCCGGTCACGTCGACGCAATTCCAGCAAGGATATGTGGCGTCACCAGCAGCGATCCCTGTCACGAGCAATCCCTTCTTCCAACCTACCCCAGTGTCGGCTCAGTCGACGGGGAACAACCCGTTCCTTTCCCAGGTACCTTCATCTCCTTCGTCGAACCCTTTCTTGAACGTACAGTCACCTGGGCAATCAGCACAAGTGCAACAACGACAAAGCTCGCTCCCAGCAAGTTTCAATCCCTTCGGGATACCGCCCTCCCAAGCTTCGCCGCCTCGGCCAGTTCAACAACAACCCCAGCTGCAGCAACCCCAAGACCTGTTCGGGACTGTCCCTCAGAATCAACCCCAGCCGAACAATCCTTTCCAGCAACAGGGCATACAGCAGCAGCAGCAGCAGCAGCAGCAGCAGTATTCTCAAGCGATGAACTCTCAAATACCCCAAACCCAATCTCCTTTTGCCAATTTCCAGTACACTCAACAGCAAATACAACCTCAGCAACAGACACAATCGCAATCGACACCAATGTCACCGCCTCAAGTTCAGCAACAGCCATCATATTCACAGCCGCAATTCTCTCAGCAGAACCAGCAGCCTATGATGCCCCAACAAACAGGCCGCTACGACAAGAGTTCCATCTTGGCTCTTTACAACTACCCTCAACTCGCTCTTCAGCCACTGGCATCGATCCCAGAACCTGCATCTGAACAGCAACAGCCGCAACAACAACAACAACCTCAACAACCGGTCTCATTTAACCCCTCGGGCGATATTTTCGGCAACAACCATCTGTCGCCGGCGAAACGTAGCGCAACCATGCCCGTTTCGCTGTCGAACATGCATTCCGCCGGTGGAAGCGGGAACCGAAATCCATTCATGACCAACGTGACCAACACCAATATGAACACCGTCAATACAAACGGGGCTTTCAATCCTTTTGGAGGTGCCGGTGCCAGTGCCGGTGCCAATCCATTTGGATCTCCTCACCAGGGGCAGGGGCAGGTCCAGGTCCAGGCTCAGACCCAGAATCCCGAACAAAGTTTCCAAGGTTTTGCGCAGCAGCAGTCCTACGGGCAGGCGATGACCATGCCCGGCGGCATGGGTGCCGGGATGGGAGGCATGGGAGGCATGGGAGGAGGAGCACCGAGACCACAACAGGGCATCGCATCGCGGCACGCCAGCGCCGAGAGCATGAGCATCAACAACCTCGAGGCAGGAAGACACAGCCCCGACGCCTTTGCGAATCTGAGCGCGCGATATATGAGGTGACGGGCTTTTTGTTCGTCACCTACGACTCGAAAGGAGGGAAGGCGAAGCGAAGCAAGGGCGTTTGGGAGAAGCACTTGTGACCGACTCGACGAGTCTTTGTCTTTGATGGGGAGCGAGCAGCGGGCAGGGGGCATGGGCAAGGGCAAGCGCGACGGGAAGTAATCATCTTTACCACGGGTTTTGACATCTCACGTAATTTTTTCGATCATGATGGCGTATAGCCGGGCTGGCTGGCGGGCTGGCGGCAGGCGGGAGTTGTTGAGAAAATGGGAAGAAAAGAAGAAAGGAAGAAGAAAGAAAGCAAGAAGGAAGCAGGATGAAGTAAAAAGTAGCATATAGGTATGAGGAGTCACTCGTGAACAACGGCATATAATGAATTGGCCCACCGACCAGCTCACATATCACTCAGTGGTCCTTATATCTGAGGGTGCCTACCCACCTACTCACAGGACCTGGTACTTACATGTACGATGTACAGTACTTGGGTAGTCAGCAGGTCCACCCTCCCCTGCGCCTATACTAGTATACTATCACTTAGAGCCTCTCTCCCTGCTCTCGCCCTGCGAAACGAGGTCCTCATGGGACAGCGTGATGCCATCCTGGGTTCAACCGACTTGCTCAACCAGACTTCTTGCCCCCTTCCGTGGAAACCCTCTCGCCGCCGTTTGCCAACCCCTGTTCTATGTCTGATTCGGGAACCACCATCTTGGGCCTGAAAAATTGGTCGACACGAGAATTATATCGGCCGTGTGAATTGGTTTGTTTCTCTGCGACCTGGACCCGTTGCTTGTTTTCCTTGCTATTGCCCTTGTTATTGCCCTTGCTGTGCTTGCTATTGTGCTTATTGTGGTTGTTGTGGTTGTTGCCACCTTCATTTCGACGTCGCTTCTCAAAGAAATCCAGGACTTCATTGATTTTAAAGGCCATGATAATCAACGGAACAGCGAGAGCAGCGGTCGTCCCAACTGTTCCAAAGGGTCAGAATTGCAAAATCCCACAAACTCTCAGACACCTAGGGAGAAAGACGCACATATCCTCGAAAATATCCATTCCGATGGATAGCTGACATTGTCACTTTGGTCGTGCGGGAATGATTGAACATTCAATGCGTATATAGACGCCAAAAATGACATGGGGAGCTGGAAACACCACTGGGTTAGTTACCTGGATGTGTACTTGGAGAGCGGGTGCCAGGTAGATGTCTCACGAATATAATTGTGACGATGGTGAAGACCATGATTGTTCTACCCTGTTTGGTCGTCGCCTCTGCTTGCTTGCGTGCTTCGGCAGCTTCGAGGATGTTTGCATCCTTCTGCTTGAGATCCAATAGATGATTCATCTGCTTGCGTTAGTGCCTGCCTCTCACCAAACGACGAGCAGAAATTGCCTCACAGCATCGTATGCCGTCCGAACATCTTGTTGCATCTTTTTGATCCGCGCAATTCGCGTGTCGATGTTGCTCCGTTGTCGGTAATAGTCGAGTATCCGATCATTTGCGACAACCCCCTTTGCCTTGGAATCCTTCCCCCTAGTGGCTAATTTGGAGAGTGTCTTCAGCACAACATCTTGATCAGTACAAATGCTCCGAAGAATGTTTAGCTCGTCACGTATATCTTTGATCTCTTCGAGAAGCGCAATTTCTTTCTCCAGCCGAAGTTCCAGATTGGGGGAATGACTGTCGTGGTTTGTTTGCGTATTCTTGTGCCGAGCGGCAATACTTCTCCTGAAATCTTCAAAGTATTGAACCTCTTTGTCCATCTGAAGAAAGGTATCAGCATACCTTGAAAAGACTTCCGTCTCAGTCGGGAAACTCACCACAACACCAATCGAGTCTGCAAATACATGGAGGAAGGACTCAGATGGGCTCGAAGCCGTTCCACCATCAGCCTTGACCTTGCATTGATCCACGAAATCCGTACAAAACGACGTTATTAAAGCTGCCATTTCATATACGGTTCGAGTTTGCGGTCTTATGTCTTCGCTGATGTGCTTGCTTATTCTGTGAATCAAGCGGTCCTCACCATTTTCTGTCGCAGATTCTGCCCTTTCGCCTGCCTCTGGATTTGGGTCCCATCGATCTGGAAAGCAGGTAATGATAGTTTCTGGAGTAATCAGATACTGCATCACAAACATAATGTAGACAATACGCACTGTCGTCAATGATCCAGAGCCATAGCTGGTCTACCATGCACATTCGAAAATCTCGACTGTCCATATCTGGTTTGCCAGTTGGAGGAGGCGGGGCGATATCCGATCCAGTATTTTTTCCATCAGAGGCTGAAGATTTTAACCGCAGCAAGTCAAGAATGCGCCGGAAAAAGTTGACATTCTGGTTGTGTTCGTTCTGGTTGTCAAGTTGATTCTCGTCGCTTCGCCGCCCCCTGCATTTGGCATTTTGATAGCGTCGCACCACTTGATCCGCGTCGCGTCTTCTTGTGTCCGGCAATGAAGAGTAGTGATATTGATCCAAGGTCCGAGACACGTGGAGATGATGAGTTGTGACATCGTCCCTCGGCGACAAACCCAAATAATATCGTAGAAGTTGAGTCTCCTTGCTGGTCTCGAGCTTTCCAGAGTAGATTTCCACGGCCTCTTGTAGATCCTCAAGACATCTGAAGACCGACAGAGAAGGAGATGGGGTAGACTCTCGCAGTTGTTCGATGGCTCTTTCAAGGGTTTTCGGTTCATCATCGAGGTTGGCGCGGCTATCGTTGTCAGTCTTTTCGCGAATGGTTTTAATAACTTCTTCGATCGCCGATAGTGTCCTGCAGCAAGAGCTGTCCAAAAGGAAGTTAACCCTCCCAGGGCTGACTTTCTCCTTCTCGACCTGTGCCAAGGCTTCATTGATGCTTGAGCCCAATATGTCTTTTTTGATAACATTGAAGTCGTCCGGACCTTGTTGCACCTGCTGGACCATTCTAATAGCATTTCGCCAGTGTCTTTGGCCCTGGACAGTTTCCCAAGTCACGAATGGTACCTTTGAATAGTTAGCAGGTCCCAGCAAACCACTGACATTGCTCTGGATTCGATTTACCCAGATGGCCATTTTGGATCCCTTCAGGCCAGTCATTCCTCTAGTGTCGTACACTCTATCTTTGTCCCTTTTTTTGGTCGTCTCGACGCTTTGCCCTGCTTTCGCGGCCATGGTGGGCTTCTTCTGCTCAGGGTTGGTCTCGCCTTTGCCTGGTCCGTTCGATGCGCTGGGGACTACGCCATTACCCGTTCCACCTGCCCTGGGCCTTGGTTCGGTGGCGTTAGAGGGGGGGGCGTTGGCACGAGACATTTGTGACCCAACATTTTCGACGTGCTCAGTCGCGGTGGCAGTGCCTTCGAGGTCGCCCTGTTTGTTTTCCGAGGGTTTCGGGGGGCGTTTCTCCTGATGTTCTGGTCCAGGAAGATTTGATTTTTTCTGCTTGTTTGGTTCCTCCTGAGTAGGGAGTTCTGACCTCTTGATTGGCGCATCTGTCTTTGACGCCGTCTGTTGTCTCCGATCCGTGGAGATGCTGCTTGCCTCTTTACTAGAGGTAAAATCAATCTGATGAAACTGAAACATAGTCAATGATTTAGATAGACTCGAAGCAATGGGGATGGTAAAGTATCTCACGCGCACGCCAGTGTTCATAAATCGGCAATGTGCATCTCCCAGATGTTCACCATCGCGACGGTTCTCTGATATGAAGTTTTCCACTCGAGCATACTCCTCGGCTGTTTTATTCGCGTCTTTAGAGATTCTTTGCACAAGGTCCTGGCCAAAATGTCAGGACAAGCTCAACAACTCGGTAGGCACTCTCTCTATTTTACCTTAAGCCAACGCCACTGCCCAGAATCAGTCAAAAGAGACAATGGTCGAGGATAGGCGCCGTCACTCACATTGTTTGCTGGAAGATGTATCCACCTGAATTGGTGTTCAAGCTGCTTGATATCCCAACTCCGCCGAATTTCCTCCATTATCTTTTCTGGTCCACTCCCGTATATGATGTCGTAGACGCTTTTCTGGATTGGAAGGGTGGTGTCTGTTCCCTCGGAGAGAGAAAAATCGACGATATTCGCAGTAAAGGTGTTGCAGACATCTGTCGGCCCCTCTCCTGGAGAGTCTGGAAGTTTCAGAGGAGGCGGCTTTCGAGGAAACCGTAAAGGATTCTCAAGAAGCGTCTGGATCACTTTGGCGCGCAACTTCTCAGCGAGCTTAAGAGCCGACATCCCGTTCTCGATTCTCTCCTCGGGTTTAGCACCACTGCGCAGCATGTCCTGAACAATGCTTTTTTCTTGAGTCTGTACTGCCCAGTGAACTGCCCAGTGAAGCGGAGTCCATCTGTTCGTCTCTTCACCTGGCTCATCTGACATTTTCTCCAACAGATCCTGAGCGATGGTGTTGTATCCCTTCCTCACAGCAATTTGGAGCGCTTTGAGTCCATCTTCCTCCGGGAGCACCTTTCTTCTGGGATTTCCCATCAATTTCTCTGCCAATAATTTCGCAAGCTTTTCTTGACCGCCAAATGCAGACCAGTACAAGGGTGTTGCGCGTGTTACGTCGTCCGGGATACCACTCCTCAAAAGAGTGGGATCAATAGATAGGACGCTCTCCAATAGACATTGATCTCCTTTTCGAGCTGCCCATTGCAACGAACAGCGTGCTGAACTGGGCGATCTTTCCCAGTGACTTCCATTCATCCACAATATGTCTCCAACTGACTTGGCCTGCTCCTCTGTCATGGAGAACATGTTCCTTTCTTCCCCGGATCCAGTAGATATCAAATTTGCCTCCCAGTCAACTAGAAGCTGCACCACATCTACTGCGCCGCTCCTTGCAGCAGCAGCAAGCGCGTATTTGTTGCGGTCGACCTGGGCAGTGATCGTATTTTTCATTTTATCCAAGAGGAGTTTCACCACCTCAAAATGACCCTCTGCACAAGCATGGTGTAAGGCTGTATTCCCGTCCTTGTTCTCGGCCGCAATCATCTCTGTGATTTCTTTCTTTAATGATAATAATAATAATTCCATTGCATCTTTGCTTCCTTTGTCTGCAGCCCAGTGTAAGACAGTCCAATCGTCGTCGTCCCTGGCATTGCTGACAACTTTGTGATCCAGTAGTTTTCTGATGGCGTCCGTTCTGTTGTTATAAGCAGCCAGGTGCAATGGCGTTCCCCCATTTCGTTGTTTTGCTTCGGAGTTTGCACCCTTTTCAATCAGGATATCTATCAACTCTGCATGACCTTGAACGCTGGCCAAGTGTAAAGGCGTACATCCATCCTCATTCCTCCACTCGAAATCCGCACCCTCCTCCAATAGATGCTCAACGACACGCCTTTTTCCCATTTCTGTGGCCCAATGTAATGCCGTTTGTCCATCGGCTGACACTGAATCAATCATGGCGACACGCTGCCCCTGCAACAGCAGCTTGACAACCTCTGTGGAGCCTCCTTCGGCAGCCCAGTGAAGGGGCGTCATGCCATATTGATCATTCGCGTTGACATCGGCACCGTTGTCGAGAAGGAGCCGTGAAACCTCTTCTTCCCCAGCTATGGCGGCAAAATGTAAGGGTGTGCCACATTGATATAGGCTGGAGACACGAGAGCCCTTTTCAAGTAACAACTCTGCAACCTTCCGCTGTCCTCCGGCTGCTGCCCAGTGCAAGAGAATCATGTCCTTAGATTCTACTTTGCTCATCAACTCCCGCACCAGTGACAAATGCCCGCTGTAGGTCGCATGTGCTAGTTGTATCATCTCGTTGGTATCTAAGGACTTGAGTAAGTCATCCTGGGGAGGTAAGAGCTTGACAACGTAGATCTCTTCGCTTTCAAAGGCCCTGTATAATGCTGTTTTTTGACCCTTGTCCAAGGCTGTCGTATCGACTTCGCACTTGAGAAGAAGCTTGACGACGTCTTCGCTGCCATGTCGAGCGGCTACATGTAGAACTGAGTCTCCCCGACCATTTATATCATTCACAAGCAGAGCCGTCTCTTCCTTGCTGGTCTTGATAGTCGCTGTCTTTCCCTTTCCAAGTAGAAGCTCGACACCTTGTAGGTAGTTTTCTGATGCTGCTTGGTGGAGAGCTGTGTCTCCCGTCGTGGTTTCGATTGTGATTGTTGCACCAGCCTTCAACAGCAGCTCTATGATAGCTTCTTCTTTCCTTACAGTGGCTTGGTATAGGGCCGTCTCCCCATCTTCGTCCTGCGCATTGACATCGAGATCATTCCGGGCCAGTAGAATGCGTGTCAGTTCTGTTCTTCCGTACAGTGCTGCTTTGTGGAGGACAGTGCAACGGGATTCGTCCAACGCATTGATGTCTGCCCCCGCTTTAAGACAGCGAATCAATTCCTGAGCATCGCCGTCTTGTGCTGCTTGCAACAACTTCTCGCCAAAATCTTCATGAGCCCCATTGATGTCGGGCCCATAGACTTGCTGCACCTCTGCAGGGGCAGTGGAATCTGCCATGTTTGATGGTTGACGGAGGCGTAAGGCTGAGGCTTGAGCGCCGGGTGTCAATATGGACCAGAGTGGCGTCTAAAAACAGCGGACCGGCTGACAATGTGCGCGCTTCGACGAAAAGTAATCCCGATACCTTGTTGCACAGCGATAATAGCAATCCAGAGTATGTTCATTCCAAAGAAAATCTCAAAAGGAGGGCTGCGAGCGGGCTGCAATTCCAGCTTGCGCATATCGCACCTGTCCAGGGCGGCCAGGGCGGCATGGGAGGCCACCACATCCACTTGCAGCTGAGTGCTTTGCAGTTTTTGAGTCCGCAATTGTAGGGTAGATGAGCACCCTTTTACTGCATCCCATCCATGTGAGGTATGCTCAACTACTCTTGAAGGCGTCTCTGACTGGCTAGGATAGAGCGCTTCGCTGCAGAGGGTTACAAGCTCTGCCACTTTTGTCTTCTTGCAGCCTTGACTGGGATTCTGGGGGAGGGTCGGGACCCGGGGGTCCAACCTATCGGAGTTTGGGGGTTGCGCCTCCATTGAAACTATTGTGTTGCAAGGCCTATTGGAACCGACCACGTTGTAGTGGCTTCATGTACTTTTGAGGCGGCTTTATCAGTTCGAGCACTATGATCAAAGCCTTCCTGTTTGCCGTTTGCCCCAAGCTTTGCCTAAACTCGGCTAGTGCCTACCTAGGCCGCTTTGCTGAGCAATGTTTGAAAGCGCTGTGAGGACTAGGTCTGTGTCAATGAAGGGGTAAGAGATGTAGAGGCGGGTAAGTGTGATATGAGTTGTCTGACTGAGTACCTATGTAACGTGTGAGTGTTGTCTCATTTTTCCATGATCTCGTTTCCGTTCTAGGTCGCCCTCGAGGATCGTCCGGTCGTTCGTAGGCAAAGTCGACAGCTATAAAGACGGAGACGATCCTGCGTATAAGTAAAGGTGAACGGCATCCAGACAAGCAGAACCGATACTATTTCAGAGGCAAAAATTCGAGGACATAGCAAGCATCAAACTAAGTCGAGGCTCCAAGCAAAAACCGGGGGCCTTAGGTGCTACTGTTCCGCAGGCAGCATCGCTGATCCGGAGACAATCTATGGCAGCAGGGAGAATGATACTTGAAAAGCCAACAAGGAGTCTGTGTCGATTAGGAGAGGCTAACCATTGGGAGAGAAGGAGGTCTGGATCGATGAAGATGTAGACCAGTAATAAGTGTAATGCGAGTGTCTGACCGAGCAGCGCGAGTTCCTCATAAATACGAGACGATGAAGGAAGTGCAGGTGTGGGGCGTTGGCAGGAGAGGCCGGTGGGGGCCGAATTGAGGCTCCGCGGCTCCCAAAGGCTCCCACGACACCTCACGTGGATGATCATCACGTGATAAGTTAAAGCGGCCGCAGACAGGAGGGACTCGTGAGGTATTCAATCATTCTCCAGGAAAAGGAAAAGGAGGAAGAAGATGAAGGAGGCGCCTGGAGGCTTGTCTGGTATGGGTACCATTCATATATCGTTTATGGTTTTACTTTGACAGTCCACAATCAATGACGGAGCGGCAAAAATCCGTCTTCTGGCCCTCTGACTTTCCAAAAGGGCTTCTCGACCACCCTCCTGAACGGCTCTTTATTTTTTCCCTTCGCAGCGCCGCCGCCGCCGCCGAGGACCTTCTGCCCCGTCTTTCCTGTATCTCCCAACGCGGACGGGTTGTGGATTGCGTCTTCGACTTCGTCCATGCCGATACCAGACCTGGTCCCGCGTCCCCGTGATGTCTTTTGTTTCTGTTCACGCTGTCTCGCAGGGTCGAGGCACCACACAACCACGTCGCCCTGCCGCCTCCAATCGTCGTGCCACTGAGAATTGAATAGTCGCTCACACTCGCCATATCCGCTCCCCCTGAGGATCACTTGTAAAGAGGGTTCTAGCTGTGCGAAGAAGACGAGGTAGTCCGGCCATGGCTTCCGGCCTTGGCCGCCAGTGAGCCAGAACTGCTCTGCCCGCTCTCTCTCAAGAAGGTCGGAAGGTATAGTGTCGATCTTACCCTGCACATTTGGGGCCGCGAGAATTCCTGCCACCGAGCCACTCGGTCGAATGTTGCCCTTGCTTTGTGGCGGGTGGCGTGACATGTATTTCTTCACCCAGAGTGAAGGGTTGGCGTAGAATTGGTCTGCTTCGTCTAGATAGCTTGATTTTTCGGTCGCATTGAGGTTGAGTGGCGGCTCACACGTCAGAGCCCAAGCTCGGATTCCCGGGTGGGTCGAGGTCGGGGGGTATTGTAGATGTGAGCGCCACGGGGTCGAGTGGCAAGGCATGAACATGCCAACCGTCATGTTTGAGGGAGTGGGGGAGGCGAGGTAGGCCGTCTCGAACTCGTGACGGAGGTAGTGTGTTAGGTCGATAATTCCGGAATTGTGGATCTGGGTTGTGTAGTATGACACCGTGAGATCTAGGGACAGAATAAGGAGGAGGACAAGTCGCTTTGTCAGGTGAGACGACCATGACGAGGTTGTCAACGGCTGGAAGAAGGACGCCAGAGGCAAAGCAGTTACAGTATGCAAAGCTGGTAACAAGGGGTAGATGAAGCGCACTTCCTTGTGTGCGATGACTGAGAAGGCTGCTGGGACAAGAAGACATATGATGGAGAGAGAGCGAAGCGCACCGCGGCCAGCCGGAGGTGTCTGTGCAAAATATGCATCGTTTGAGCTCAAGGCTCGAAACAGTCCGGTCAATGTAAATGGCAGTGCCGTCATTAGAAGCAGAGGGTACCCTTGGGAAACATAATAGTGCCAATCGTTGTTGCCGTAGAAACTTGCCAGCGACTGGACAACATTGACCTGGAGGAAGTTCAGGGGTGGGAAGACCCAGGCATCGTAGAATAGTCGATCAAGTATGCTCGAAGAGGCCAGAACCATGCTCCCACAGAGCACTGTTTCTCGCACGAATAGAATGCACTCGGCCCAGCTGAGGCCTATCGAACTCGAATCCCGAATGAAAGTGACGAACGCGAGGATCATCCATATCAGAATATTCGTGGGCCGGAGGATTGTCGCCACAGCGGCGCAGAGTAGCGCCCTCCGCAACCGGGTCAACTCGTCTGTGAAGCCCTTTTGTGCAGCAGAATCGTTTCGAGTGCGGATCCCGTGGTTCTGAAACGGAGTTTTCGCGGCGTCGTGATTTCCAGTTCGTGGAAGCATCCAATGCCAGGGCCAATTGTACAAGGTGACGACGGTCAAGGTCGTTTCCAATGAATTGGAGAATGTCCGCGTAGAACAGAACCATTGCCACGGGCTGACCACGGTTAAGAACAACGTCGCTAGAGCCGCTGCCGAGTCTTTCCCGTAGACGTAGGTCGCAAGTCTCCAGGTATAGAAATCCGCCGTCGCAGCGAAGATCGCCTGCAAGGTCTTTGGGGCAGCAAGCAGGACTTCTGAACGAAAAGGGCCTTGCAACATCAACCGCTCAGCGACAGCGTCGGCCAGCTGGTAGCATAGCCCAAAGATTGCAGGGTGTATCGCCGATCGCAGATGGTTCTTCCACTCCTGTTGTCCGTCATGAGCTTTCCTTCACTGTCTGTGTGCCTTTTGTCTGTTTATCGCACCCATGTTATCCACGCTCCTGCTCTTCCTCCAAACGCCCACTGCCATGCTGGCTCCAAGGCCTGAAAATACTCGTCTGGCTGGAAGAATGTCCTTGTCGTCAAAGCATTGACCAGTCGTAACCCGACTAAGAATAGGAAGACATTGTGAGGTGCGACGGCGAACGATCGTCGCGTGCTGAGAGGGGACGGAGCGCGTGTGAGACGACTGGCCGATGCATCCTCACCCGTTTGCAGAACCGACTTGGCCACAATTGACTCATCTAATGACATTGCTTTCCATGTGAAGAGCTTAAGTAGGTGTCAAAGAGACTTTGGAGCACGGAATTGCAATGTATCCTTCAACAATTGCCAAATGCAGCCATTCGAGTTCGTCAAGCAACTTCTCCAACTTTCTCCAAATCAGCCTCGTAATGACAACAACAGACTACTCGGTACTCGGTACAGGTAGCGAATATATACCTTTGATGTCTACGTCTTCTCTCTAGGAACAGGAGGGCGAGCGAGTCAGGGATATCTTGTTCTAAAAACTCCTTAAAGTACTTTCTACCGGTATCTCATTTACTTCCTACAAGTAATCATTCTCCCTTCGGTAGAGTTCCCAGATCATTCCCTGAGATAATCCCTCATAGCACAATAAGCAGAACGCGCACACGCTGCAGGCTCTCCGCAAAACAAGCTTACTCGACAGTGACAGACTTGGCCAGGTTGCGCGGGAAATCCACGTTCAATCCCTCAGCAACCGCAAGCCAGTAGGCAATCAGTTGCAGTGGGATGACGTTCAACAAGCCTTGCAAGCAGTCGACCGTCTTTGGGACCTCAATGCGCTCCGTCTTGGAAGGGGGGAACTCTGGGTCGTCCTTGTTGCAGATGACAATAGGTCGTCCACCACGAGCGATCACTGTCAAATCATTAGCTATGACCATCGGGGTGGGAGCGGGGACAGTTCTTACCTTGTTGATATGCGTTGAGTGACTTGGGGAAGATGTCATCTCTGGTCAGGATCATAATGATGGGCAAATTCTCATCGACAAGCGCCAAAACACCATGCTTGAGCTCTCCAGACATGACTGCTTCGCAGTGGAGATACGAAATCTCCTTGATTTTCAGGGCACCTTCCAAAGCTGTTGAGTATTGGCTGCCTCGGCCGAGGAGCAAGAGAGATTTCTGGTTCTGCAGGAATTTGGCGCACATTTCTTTGATCGAGTCGTTGAGTTTGAGGATTTCGCGGAATTGTTCGCTGACCTTGGCCAGGCCATCAATGATTTCATGACGGCGCTGGGCCTTGGAGAGGCGGTCCTCACTCAGGGACAAAGCAAACATGATCATGGCCACGAACTGGGAAGTGTAAGCCTTGGTCGAGGCGACACCGATTTCAGGTCCAGCGTTGATGTGGACACCACAGTGGGTCAGCATGGAGATGGACGAGCCGACCACGTTGACAATTCCCACAGTGAGAGCACCTCGCTCCAAGCAGTATCGCAGAGCCATGAGCGAATCGGCGGTCTCGCCAGACTGTGACACAAACACGCAGGTGTCGTCCCGGAAAACTGGGGCCTGTCTGTCGAGGAAATCGGAAGCCAACTCGACAGAAATGGGGATTTCCGTGAGCTCCTCAAACGCACCCCGGACAGCCATACAAGAATGGTAGCTGGTACCGCAAGCGATGAAGATGAGTCTTCTGCATCTTCGAATGGTGCTCATGTATTGTCTGAGACCTCCCAAAGTGACGGTTCTGTTTGCAACATCCAAACGACCACGCATGGTGTTGACGACAGATTCGGGCTGTTCAAAGATTTCCTTTTGCATGAAGTGGTCGAATTTGCCCTTCATGATCTCTTGAAGTTCAAGCTCGATGGTCTGGATAGCACGCACGTTGCTGGTACCGTCATCTTTGGTCAATCTGTGGATGTTGAGCTGGCCATCGTGGATGTGGGCAATGTCATCGTCTTCAAGATACAAAACTTTCTTGGTGTGCTCGACCAGGGCCGAAGCATCAGACGAGAGGAAGAATTCGGCTGGTTGAGGCATACCATCATCCGACAAGAATGCTCGGGATTGTGATCGGTGGAGCAGCGACTTGTCAGGGGGAGCCAACATGCCGTTGGGGGCCAAGAGTCCCGCTGCAGATTTCTTGACTGCAACATTGTGGTTTGCAATCTCAGCAGACAGAGCACCACCATCTTCAGAATACTCGACGTCCACAAAGTCCACCTTCATCTTTTTGGCAGTCTTGACTCCCACCACCAAAGGTGAACCCTTTCGGGCGGCAATGCATTCGTGGGGGTAGTGGACGGACTTCATGAGCAGGCCAAAAGCTCCCTGGAGCTCCTTGATGATAGCCTTTCCGAGCGTGGTGAAATCAATGTCTGGGTGTTGGTCATAGAGGTATTTGGCAAGCTTCGCAATGCACTCGGTGTCGGTGTCGGTCTCGAACTTGAAGCCCTTGCCCTCGAGCAAGGCCTTCAACTCCTTGTAGTTTGTGATGATGCCGTTGTGGACGACAGCAAACTCCCACTTGGGGTCAGATCTGTGGAGGGTCAGCGAAGGTTGTCTCGCACGTGGAAATGTGCCTGAACTGACCTGTGAGGATGGCAGTTGAGCCTGGAAGGCTGGCCGTGGGTGGCCCATCGGGTGTGAGCAATACCGCAGTGAGAGTCAAAGACTTTGGTCATGTCGACGCCAGACTTTTCAACCAGCTCTCGGAGTTTGGCCACCTTTCCCACCTCTTTGAACGCAAAAACCTCATTTTTCTTGTCGCCATCGACCGCTAGACCGGCGGAGTCGTAGCCACGGTACTCGAGACGGGCCAGACCTGAGCAATTCCATATTAGAAAGGTGAGTGGTTGGAATGGACGGGGCACAACTCACCGTTAAGCAAGGTGTCTAGAATGAACCTGCGGTCCTTCTCGACCAGATAGTTGATGTAGCCAAAGATGCCACTTGATATTCCGTCAGCTCATTCTCATTGCCCCGGCATGGTTGGCGGGTATACAAACCACATCTTGAAGATTAGTGCAGCGGGTGTCTGGAGAGATTGATCTCAATTGGGGTGAGAAGAGAAGAGGACGGTCACAAAGCACGCTCAGCCAGCCTTGTTATAGGGTCGTGGTCCAGTCGACGGACAAAGGAAAGGATAGACTTGTTGCAGACAATAAAGGAGGGGCGGTCAAGGCAGGATTGCAGGCCACGGGCAAGGAGCGCAAGGTTCTGGGTTTTGGGGATGATATGAAGAGCAAGGGAGGAAGAGCAAGGGGGAGTGAGTGAGTGAGAAATGGGATTCAGCTGGAAGGAATCAGCAAAATAGTTGTAGCACCAAGTTATTCTTTTTCGTTGCTGACAACCAGCGGTATCCAGGTCAGGGCTGAAATTCAAACCTCGACTGCACCAAACGGTGCATGCAAGTCTCGGACACCAGGACGCGCATCAGAGGCGCAACACCAGGACGACCAGCGTCACCGCTAAACTCAACTCGGCTGTTTCGCCAGCCGCATGTGGCCCTATACGAAGAGCGCAACACGCACACGCAGGGTCCTTTGCCTGGGGCCCAGTTTTTTGGGAAGGGTTGACGAGACCATTTTAGCCCCCACTTGGTGGCATTGGGTAGGGGAGAAGCCTGGAAGGTGCTTTTCCAGTAAGCCCGATCCAACTGGCAGCTCGCGAGTGGCGCCGGAGGGGGGTGGTGGGGGGGCAAGACCTGGGTTTTGGTAGGGAGGGCGTGGGTGCTCAGTGGTAAACTACACAGTCAGTGCCTATGCCCACCGCCTACCGCCCGTCGGCAACCTACTGGCTACGAGGTACTTCCCAGGTATACATTCTCACTGGCAGGGCAACCGCCTAGGCATTCTCCTTGGCAGGGACAATTGCTACAAGCAAACAAACAACAACATCCTGCTCCTTGCACGCACAGTTGACATTATGCCATCAGAAGTCCATTCATTATTATTGTACCGGAGTACCTTGGAGGCTGTGCAGGCAGCTAGCTTTCCTAGTCTCTTCATCTCCAGCTCCAAGCTTTCAATCAATCCGACTCGTCGTGTCCCACGCCGCCCCCAGAATCTCCTCGTTTCCTCTATACGAGTACCTAGCTTTGCAGCTAGATTCCCATGTCTTGGGTCCCTCAGTGGTGAAACACTTGTCGCCATAGCGTCAATACCCCTTGCTTGTGCCACTGTTGTCTCGTACAGACTTCTATCTTTGTACATCTGACGAGTCTGCCGCAAGTGTTGTTACTCATCCTTTTGCCATCTGGCCTTTTGTCTCTCCGAGTATAAGTGCTCAACTTTGAATGGGTCTAACTCTATTCTCCAAGCTGATATGGACAGAACGGGTTACCCTCTAAGCCGAGTCTATGCGAGGTTGCTCCTCTTAACAAGCCTCGGAAGAGCTCCACCAGTGGCTGAAGTCCAAAAATATGGAGGCTGACGAGTGAGACTTATCTCGTCACGTCGCACGCCGTCATCCCATCCCGCCTCGTCGCTTGCTGAGACAATCTGGCCCCCGTGGCATTTGGATCGGCTACTTTCCCGTTTGAGAGATGGTTCCAGCTCCGCATACCAAGAGTTGAGAAGAGGCTGTAATAACACGAGCGGATGAAATAGGGGTTGAGTGTCACTTGATCAAGTCATTCATTCGTTCTTGTGTTCTTCTCTATTACAAGCGCAAGGAAGTCCAAGGTGTGGGTGTGTGTGCTGTTCAAAATCTCGGTTCCAAGGCATTACCACTCGCTCTGCAATGCCCACGGGTCCAACTGTTGCCTCCCATCAGGATGAGTGTAGGCGATGTCAAATGGCCCGACCTGGGCTTTTTCGTGGCGATCCTGCTGGACGATGGTTTTGAGGCCCCGAACAAAAGAATGATCCTTGATATATCGTGAAGTTACTTGTCGAAATAGCAACTTTGGAGGATTGGCCCATGATACTGAGTACAAAATACTCGCTAAAAAAGGTTTACCTCACATCACGCACCCATTTCTCCACCGAGTCTAAGTCCCCGTCGATAGAGGAGCGGCACGAGCAGATTCAGATACAATCCAAGCCCCTGGATCGAGTTTGTTGAGAAAGAATAATCTGAGAAATAAGCCCCGCCGTGGCCACCGCGGGCCGTTCGTTCTGCGCGTCAGCATACGTCCTAGTGAGTGCCACCAAGCGATATCGAGGGCTAGAGAAGGAGGATCACAAGCGTGATATACTTGTACCTATGTCTATGTATGCTCGCATAAAGGCTTTGGCGGAGCTGGGTATTATTCCCAAACAGGTAATAGAGATTATGTCGTCGTGCGTTCTTGTGGTAATCAACTTACCCACCAGATCGGTTTTCACCTAGATGGGTTTACAGCCTGCCACTACGGCTGTGGTCGTCGACATGGCAAGCAATACCTACAGCGTTCATGAATCGGATGGTAGTACAAGCCTCGAGGTAGACAGCGATTGGTGTACAGTATCAGGCTGGAGTCGATGTTGGTGAACCACGACTCGCTATGATCCAGCACAGCAGCCTCAGCTTCGTCCGTCCAAGCAGATACCGTTCATGTCCTCGACACTATGATTATATCCTATTCGTATAGCATTTACTCGGAAGTAGCTGCAGCAGCAGCAGAAGACTCACCAACCTGCCATGTGTGTATGTAGGTTCGTTCGGACACTGGGATGGATATATACGTACCTGTCATGTATATTGTGTATACAAACATACCACAGTCCTTCTTTCGTTGCTGTTGCTGGGATATGAACGCTCTTGCCCAACTGATTGCTGCTTGAGACCTGTCTGTGTTCTTGCCAAACGGCCGTGGTTCCATCGTTCTTGCTCTTAAACGCTGTCGTGGTGCCGTAGATCTGTTCGCATCTCGTGCCTGTCTCCCTCTCTTCTTTCCGACAAGCACTCCCAGTCGGCTCCCCATAGAGCAGGCCTGCTCTTTGCTGGCTACCCAGGATGTCTCGTCTTTCTCCGTCCTTTCCGTGCTGTGTGTTTACCTTGACAGGACTCCACGCCGAGTGCTGCCGTTCTCAAGGGCTTTCCAGCTCCCAACACCTGCTCTGCCATGGACCATGACCGAAGACCAAGGGTATGGGATGGTCTGTCCACCAGTCACCCCAGAAAGAGATCCCATATTAGCGTTTTCTGATACATGTCCCTTCTCTAGGCTCTGACTCCAGACCTGACTCTCCATCTGCCGATTTCCTTGCCAGTGGCTTGAGCCACCAAATATGATTCAAGTCAGAAGCTGCAATAGACACTAGGTGTCTTTGAAGAGCTGGAGTTCATCATTCTTCGAATCATAGACCGGTGGGTTCAAATCCCACCAGCCAACGAAGATATTCAGAGCACTCGGTGCCTTGGGCAAGGAAGAAGACAACTGTGATATCGGAGGCTGAAAGCGCTTTTTTTTCTTTCTTTCTTTCTTTCTTTCTTTCTTTCTTTCTTTCTTTCTTTCAGGATTTTCCCCAGAGCAAAGGAAATTATGTGTTATACCTGTGGCTGAAGTCAAAGACACGGGTCAACAAGCAATTGTGTCCCGTGTAAGTCCATCACCCTTCAGGGGTATATCGTTCGGTCCAAATCCCACCAGCCGGTGATGTTTTTCTTTGAAACATTTCGGGGATTTGTGCTGACATTTTATACCCGACAGCCTAGCAGATGAGTCACTTCCCTCAGACACTCAGTGACTGGTCAGGCAACCAGAGGCCGTGCCACAACTCATCAGAACCTTCCTTCGCTGATTAGTTTCTTACAGAAGTGTCTCAGTGTGTGATTGGTGACCCTCAGAGCAAAGGATGATGGCGGAAGTCTGGAATTGACATGTGGTCGGTTGCGCTTCTGTAAGGTTTGCAAGAGTTTGGTTGACATGAAAATTGTGTTGAGTTTCTGTGTAGGAGAAAGAAATCAAATGGCTCGTCCTTGAGATCAGGTTGAGACTAAAATAAGATACACTGTACTCACCCGTGTCCTGATCGTGACACGACTCTGTACAAGGAGACCGCCTCTACTGCTGTTTAAGACCGAATCAACCACCCAGAGATATGTATACACAACCTTTTCCACGGTCACTAATGAGCAGCGGCCTCGCTCCGAGTCTATGAGAGTGTGAGAGTGTCAATCCTGACCACCGCATAGGTAACAGTAATAGGAGACAAAAATTCAAGTCCAAAGGAGGGAAGGAGGATGATGATGATAGGGTGCAACCATTCCATTCAGTCAGTGCAATTATCGACATTTGAATCTTTGAATCTTGTGTACAAGGACTTGGAACCTTTCTCTGCTCTACTCACGATCCGATCAGAGGGAGGAGTGGTTGTTATCATTTCAGCCGACCGGGTCCCGAAACACAGCAAATCCTCCAAATAACGAAATGTTGTTTATGCACCTTTCCCCCCACCCGATTATTTCGTGTTTTAACTCCGCCTTTCCAGGGACAACCACATGATGGGGAGAGTCAGAGAGGCGTTTCTTCGTAGTCAAACTGTTACAGCGTGTGGTTGGACACAGATGTCGTCCATCCGTCCATCGCATAACATTAATCAGGGATATCGGATGGGAAGAGGCTGTCGAGGGGTGTCAGTAAGAATGTCGGAGTGTCTGGGATTAAATGCGGTAAAAAGGCAAAACATACCTGTCCGTTGACAGCTCCAACAAGTGTCTTGCCCGTCTCCGGGTTCGCCTTGGGCATCTTCTGGACCGATATTGGCCCATTGATCTCGCGATCCAGGTTCATATATTCCTTGGCTGCATCTTTGGTGCCCCGCTCAAGCAGATACCTCATGTAAGTCGTGATGAGCTCTTGAACGATGGCATCTAGTAGGGCACTCTTGGTGAGGATCTCGTCCACAACCCGCCGAATCTGTTCGTAGTGCTGTTGCTCTGTCTCGCTACTTGTGGGTTGTTCAATTTCGAAACGCAGGTAGCTGGACCAGAAAGCTGGGCTGTCGAGGTACAAGTGTTGGTTCTTCTGGAAAACCTGGCGAGCCTCTTCCGTTGAGCCCTTAACTTTCCAGAGGAGTTTCGCCCATTCAGCCACGAGAGCAGCTTTTGCTGCAGATTCGACGTTTGGAGATTCCAGGTGACTTTGGTACACGGAAACAGCGGCCTCCAGACCTGAATGACGACGATTTATGTTCGCCAGAGAGACGATTGTCTCGACGTGACCAGGTAACTGGAAGAGAATCGCATCGTGTATGTCCTTTGCCACATCGACACGACCGGACATTTCTTCAAAATAGGCGTACTGAAGTCTGGTTGTTGGCAGAGCAATCGGAACGTAGAAGCAAGACGCTCTTTGATAAATGTTTCGAACTTCCTCTTCCTTGCCAGGCTGGGCCAGCATCCACCGGGCGTATCTTAACCAGAACTCATCGTGTTGCGCACAAGTGACCAAGCAGCGCTCATATAGGAACTGGGTGCGGGTGTAATCACCTTCTGATTCTTCAAAGTCGAGATATTTGCGCCAATTCGTCAGTTGAGCTTCGTCGAGATCCGTCACGTGGAAATATGGTCGCTTGATTTCCGATTCGTAGGTCCATCGTTTCGTAGTCTCGTTCTGTGTCCGTCGGAAGATGTCGAGGTGATAGTTATCAATCCGGGTCCGTAACTCTCGCTCTACCTCTGGCTGGCTTCGGCCGGCTTTGTAGCCAGCACCTTCGTTCTCGATATCCATCTGCAGCTGCGTAAGAGTACCGGGCGGGGCGATGGCTGAAAGCGGGCGCGACTGTGCCATCTGCCGGTACTTCTCAAAGTATCTCGCGTATTGATGCATCGGGATGTGTATGATTCGGCCAAGGATGGTGAAGATTCGGTCGAATCCTTCCATGCGTTCTTCGAATTCAATATATTTATCCCAGAAGGGATGGGCGAGGAAGTCGAGGCCGACACAAACTGCTCCTCTCTCAAAGAGCCTGATCATCCGCTGGTTAGCATGATTGTGCACTACCTTCGCGAGGGACTTGGAGAATGGAAGGGAGAAAGCAGACATGGGAGGATGGGGAATGTACGCGTGATAATAGTCCTTCAATTGCTTTTGCAACAAGTTGAGATGATCCTGCAGAAAGGGTGGGCGGGCAAAGGCCCAATTCTCGGGCAAATCAAATCAAAGCACCTGACTGGTGATGAGTGAGAAGCAAGCTCGGAAGGGGAGGGACAGCGACGATGAGCTCACCAAAGCTGCGGTGGCCATCATCATCGATTTCATCGCCAGCTCCTTCTGCCAAACGAGGTGGTGTCATGCTATGTTTAGGTTCTCGACAAGAGGGAACACATGTATCATACTTACTCTCGAATACCATCGGAATCGTGGCTTGTCTCGGTCTTGAATGAACAGTAGTTTGTCCACAGATCCACCGAATTGGTGACGCTGGCGATCCCGCGTTCGTAAACCTGTCCATCCTTTTAGCATGCGAGTCTCTCTTTTGTTCGCAACAAACTGCCTCACCATGTCGGCGGCTTCGGTTCCGGCTATGGAGAATTCCAGGTCGGCGTATTTCTTCCAATAGCCAAAGAAAAGAGGAAACTTCAAGAGGAAGCGGTCGTAGACGCTCCGGACGGCCGTGATCGCCTGCGAACTCGAGTTCCTATTGATTCCGCCCTCGAGCGCCTCGGCGGCGCGGACGAGCTTCTCCCAGATCTCGAAGTTGTCCGAGTCATCGTTCTGCGTGCGCCAGACGTTAGCCCCGGAGCACATGGCCATCGCCTAGATATCGCCTACCACCTCGGCCAAGAGCTTCCGCAACTCAGCGCTCTCCTCATCGTTTCCACCATAGGCGTCCATCGAGACTAGGCTGGGTTATGGCCCAAGAGAGGCGGTCCGGACAGTGCAGGCGACGACGAACGTGTCTCGAGTCTTTTCAGGAATAGTCCTTGAGTGGCAGGAATACAGAAGACAGTATTCCGCAGCATATAATAGTCGTAGGGATACTGAGGACGTTGGGGGCAGAAGAAACATGTGGAAAGGGAAAAAAACGGCAAGAGGCTGAAGCAGCAGATGAACTTCCCGTCTGCCAAGCCTGCGCCGCATTTGTCCTGAAATCCGCGCTCTGACAACTTTTTTCTTAAAAGAGGTGAATGCTCAATCTCTCACACCCGCTCATGGCGATGCTCCTTTCATCACCTAGATAAGATTCGGCAGACCCTATAGGACGACACCACTGCCTTCTCGCAGAGACAACGAACAAAGGCACCTCATCACGATCCGTCCAATTAATTACCACTTGACCGGTCATTGATCTCCCGGCACCGCTGCTATGGCGGAGCTCAGTGCTCTGCCACTCCGGCTGAAGAACTTCTTCGCCCGGTATCCTCCCCAGCTCTACTCGGCCAGATTCACAGGCATCACGATACCGTTGACGCGGCGAGAAGCGAAGGAGGCAGCCGTCGCCCGAGCCGCTGAAATACAGAACCACACCTCTGCATCTTCACCACCCTCGCGCCTCGTCGCGAGCATCCTCGCACAGCCCATCTCAGTATCTGCACCAGCAACCTCGTCACAGACAGAGTCGTCGACGACAGAGTCTTCAAGAGAGGAGACCACCGAGGAAGCAATTCCTCCCACATCTACATCGATACCGACATCCAGCGCGCTTCAGAAATTCCCGCCGAACCCCTTCCTCCCGCGCAAAAACTTCGTGACTGGCCGATGGGCCGGCCCCAAGATCGGGCTGCGGCGGCAGGCGGATCTGGTCAAAATCGCACAGCAATTCGGCATAGAAGAACTCCTTCCCCCCGGGCGGAAATCCTCGGCGTTCAAGGAGTCGCGGTTGCTCGAGAGGGGATTGAGGATTAGGGGCACCGGCGAGGGACAAAAGGTCAAGGGTCACAAGTGGGAGAGACACATGGGCGCGACGTTGGAGAAGAGGCGCAAGGCAATGGAAGGCATGCCCGACTTGATCAGAGAGTGGAAACAAAAGGGCCACGGGCGAGGCTGGAAGAAGTATCCCAAATAGACGCTGTCTTTATTGGGGGGCTTCTCTGTCTGCTCGTCGTTATGTATTAGGTTTTCGGCAGAACCAGCACATCTATCCGAAGCAGAGTGAACATTCTTCTCAGCCATCGAACAAAGGCCCGCCTCACTGGCATCAAGGAGTCACAGCCATACGTGAAACTGCAGCAAAATGGTGCACCAGGCGAAGGACATTTTGGCCGCTATACTCCACGAACATTCTGCCGCTGCGCCCAGATACCTGACAACTTGATATTGTGTATATCAGACCTCCCCCGTCACACGCCATGTACTTTCACGGTGGAATACCCCCTCGGCGGTCCTGTGGTCCTGTAAAAATAGCTCTTCCATACAGGTCGAGACTCGAATCTCGATATTCAATTCAGACCGAATCCCACCCAAGTAACTCGATGTATGCTTATGTTAATTCGGGGCAGTAACCTTCGTGTGTTACTGCTTCCTCTCTCGTTTCTCAACAGAACCAACGTCAACCACTCCAAAGTCCAACCACACTGTCAAAAGCTGAATCCGCACTCGCCACTGCCCTTAGCACTTGAGGGACTCCGGCAAGATTTTCGAAATATTCACACCCTCGAGGCGCCCTCCCGAACTGGAGGTCCTTGATCATGTGGACTAGCACCACCGCTGCCACTAACTGTGCCGATAGTGTCACTACCGCGACCCTGCAGATGCTTAACAAACCAATCGAAGCGAGTCGACGATCGTTTTTCTGTACTTGCATGTCTAGGTGGAACAGCGGCACTGAGGGCAGGTTGTTCTGCAGCATCGACGCCATCATCCGTATTGGTAGCTGACGAAGTTGTCCCCTGCGAATGCACGTCCTTCTTCACTTTCCAGGAACTCAAGGTCCCTTTCTGAGTTTGAGACTGCGATGAGTTCGTGAAGACTTAGCAGCCGATCTCGCCTTGGTCTTGCGGGTGAGTTGGACTTCGATATCTCGCAGCTCCTTCTCGAATTCGCCCGCCCAACTGAACTGCCCCCGGAAAGTACTTCTTGTAGGTGTTGGCTGGTATTGGAGAGATGAGATAGGAGGGAGAGAAGCGCTGTGGGTCAGTTTTCGAGGCTCCTGTTGCCCTTCGTCATAACAGTGTAGAAAACTGTAGCGCTTGGTGTCGCCTTTGCCCTCCCTCGGACTGTGGATAGTTGCTTTCGGTCGGGGCGAGGCCGTTACAGGCGAACTAAAGAGACTGTCGGAACTTTCCTCTTTGACTGGGCTGAGCTGCTGTAACTCTTTCTCTTCTTGCTCCCTTCCTCGACCACGCGACAGATCATGTCGAGTCGACGGCCTTGTCGCCAATGAGAGGCAAGAATCTTTGCCGGGTCTTTGCCGCTGTGGGGGATGGGTGTCCTTGGTCTCTGAACTTGGTCTTAATTTGTATATGCCGATGAAGGCTTCAAGTTCATCGTCGTCCAGCCCAAGAGGCATCGTGGTTGACTGTTCTTTGGTGATTGAAGAGTGGGAGGATCCCTGTCTTACTTTGCTGTGTGGGAATACATGCCTTTTGTGAAGCGTTTTGGGGGTCCTGATCTCCGGGGAAGATCATGTGGAGTGCAGGGGGCGAAAGACGGAGGTGCTATTTTGGGATGTCAGCTGGAGGTCACGAGTGTTGATCTCTCTATGCCCTTTGTCGTGCGTCCGAATAAGTTCGCGCGATCTTAAGATAAGCCGTGCGACTGGAGACCCTGGTATAAAGCTTCGCGAGGAATGTTGAGGCGGATAGCAACCGTTGGACTCGCGTGGCGACTGACAATATATTGAACCCTCATCCGTCCGTTTCTGGCGTGTGGGATCAAATTAGAAGCTTGCAGTCTCTCTTCTTAACCAAGGTGAACCAAAGGCATAGCTGAAACAAAGTTCCGACCATCATCACAAGCCCGCTGAAGAGCTGTAGTCCCACATAATGGCGTCCATCATCACCAACCAGCGCTCCGGCGATCGGGCTGCCGATGAGGGAGGCGGTGGCGCCGATTGCTTGAGCCATACCGAGTCGGGCTCCCAAAACCTTTGGATCAGGGCAGACAACAGGGAATATACTAGGTGGAAGTGGAATGAGCGCGCCACTGAAGAAGCCTGAATGCCAGTCATTACCACAACTGTAATGGCAATAAAGGCTTGGGCCAACTTACCGTAGAGAGCGGTGAAGGCGCAGAACGCCCCTATGCTGTGAATGCCTATCCAGGCAAGGCAAAGAATGGCGGAGACGAAGCCGCATATCAACCAAGGAATCATCACGCCGATGTGCAGCGCAGCAGTCGATGCTATCATTCGTCCCACCACTGAAGATCCTTGCGCAATCACAACCGAATACAGAGCGAGGGCTCGTGATGTGCCCAGAACAAACTGTGCATAGCTGGGTATATAGAAAAAGGGAACGAGGTAGCCGGTAAACAACTGTGAAAGTCAGCCTTGATGGGCGGAGACAGCTTTGATGGGCAAGCGATAACTAACAAAGAAGTTTGCCCAGGTGTAAAACCAAAACCCGATATCCTTGAAAGCTGCTCTATCAAAGAGTTTCCGCGTGGTGCCAGAACTGATATCACCGAAATTTGTGGCGCCCCAAAGCAAGAGCGGGAAGGCGAGAAGATAAGACGCGAGCATGATAAAGCCTATGACTCTGACGGTCCAAGCGAAACCCAAGGAGTCGATTAGCTGCTGAAAAACGATGGTGTAAATGATGCCCCCTGTTTCGCCAGTCAGTAAGAGTTGCAGTTGAATTCAATCAAATCTTCCACATACCAAATGGAGCGCCACAACTCACAACACCAAGTGCAATTGCCCTCCGGGTTTTGAATGAGCGGCTAACGAGTGCCATGCCGGGGATGAAGAGAACACCACAGCCCAGACCAGTGCAGATGCCTTGGGTCAATATGATCTGATAGTACTGGCTTGACAAGCTCAACATAAATATCCCCAAGCACGACATTGCGGCACCTCCAAAAAGCATACTGCGGTAATGACCGAGGTCAAACAAGGGTCCAGAGATGATGCCAATGACGATCAAGAGGTAGGATGCAACCGTCCCGATCCAAGAGATGTCGGACGCAGAGCTGGTTTTCAAAAAGGACGTCTCGTAATAGTTTTGGAAGAGACCGAATGCAAAGGTGAAGCCCCTAAGTTCACGGTCATATTTCAGCAATCTGTCTCCCAACAAGGAACAATTCCCTTTACCAGACATTGAAGAAGACAAGGAAACATCCAATGACTTGCAGCCATGCCCGAAGTCCGCCATCTTGGAGGGTTACTGGTGGCAAAGAAGCAACGGCTGTCGCTTCAATCGCAACTTCTTTGCTGCTAGGAGCATCGATTGGTATGGCCTCGTTAATTGTCTTTGAAGTATCATGTTGGGAATTTGACATGACGACAAGAGATGGGGACTTGGTCCGAACTTTAGCTCTGTCGAACCGCCACGAGTTTGTATAGAAGTAGAATGGGATTCACTGGAAACAGCGGTCCATAACGACAGGCTTTTAATACCACACCACGATGCTCAGGCTTCTCAGGGCGCACAAGAGAAGCAGAAGGGAAGTAGAAGACGAAATTGCAGAACAACTGGGGTAAAGGCAGAGGAACCGCTTAGCCGGCAGCAGGCATAGAGCATTTGTAAGAGGTGGTGCTAGTGTGTAGAAAAGTTCCATGGATGGTCAAATCCGCAAATGGCGTGGCTCTCGACAGCCCCATGGGCATCCATCGTCCATTGGCATCGAGAAGTGCATTGCATGTACCGAGGCTAGCATCCGCTTCTGCTGCTTGAGACACCGACGGCAATTATGGCATCATATTGCCGGCAACTAATCATCGCTGTCAATGGAGAAAGTTGACCATTATTTTCCCCTCGTCGACGTTCAGGACAGGTGAGCGAATGTTGAATATGTAGGAGGTGATGCTGGCAACAGGACATGTTCACGCTGCGGCTCGGCGTGGAATGCGTTTGTTCTCATCTGCTCCCCCGTCGCCAAACAGGCTCATTGTGGTCTGTGCCGAATGCCGCTGTCTTAGTTTGATCAATCGAGCTTCACAAGTGCAAGATCCTTAATGCGGGGGAAAGCCTCGGCGCCAAAAGGACACGGCTCGACGGGAAGCCCAAGGGTGCCTGAGGTGCGGACAGAGTGCGCAGAAGTCCGCCTCTTTCAGGTGGTTACAAGGTTGAGTCTTTGCTCATTGCAGAGGTCGGGAGAGAGGGAACGAAACGGAGGCTTTGCTTGTGATCTCTGGCTGGGGCCATGTCTCGAGGGTCAACTTGCGATTTTGAACGCTGATGTCGAGGAGATGAAGATGTGAGACGTCGATTGTAGGTGCCACGGCTGTGCAAAGACGGATATAAGCCGACATTCTACCGGCAGCGCCCAGTACTCCCGTTCTTTACCAGTGACCCTTGTGCCATCCAAGCTTTGCTCGGCCTGGCTTCTAGAATCACAAACCATCTCGTGTCGGGAGATTTATTGTACTACTTGTCCTTCTCCCCTCGTCGCACGTGGCTGAGGCATGCCAGGTGTCGCATACCATGCCCTGATCCGAACCCACCATATCACATCCAGGAAGAAGGTCGCCAGGCTCAAAGCAGCCGCCAAACAATTTCAATGCTACGCTCTACTTCGATCAGGGGGAATCCCTGGTGTCATGTATGTCCGAGGCTACGATCGATCCAACGTCCAGAAATGGGTTGACACGGTCCGTGACCTGAGATACAAAGACTACCACCTGGCTGCGCCAGTTCATGCTATCTCATCCGAGCTTCAACCCGATGACCCTCAACAGGACGACGAAAGACTGGGAAGCCTGGAAGAAGTCACCACGGTCAAAGAAATGGCCACGTGTATGGAGGCGAGAGGACTCCAGAGATGGTGGCGGGTCGCCATGGGATTCATGAAGGCATAGCGTGGAATCGCCTCTGGACATCGCAGCCATCTATCACTGCCAACTGCCACTCTTGATTCTCAACCCCAAGGGTCGTCTCGCTATGCGCCATAACAATACAGTAGATCCAACCGACGGGTCGTATTTTACAGTTTCTGATACTCCAACTTGCCCTCGAGTTTCTTCGACTCGGCCACTTTTCTCACCGCTTTGTTGAAGTCGTCCTGGTTGACAGCGTCTCTGTAATCCTTGATTGCAAACAACCCGGCTTCCGTGACGACGTTTCGCAAATCGGCGCCGTTGAGACCGTCACTCATCTTGACCACGCTTTCAAAGTCGATGTTTCCTTCCGTCACCACGCCAGCAGCGTGAATCTTCAAGATCTCTAAACGCCCAACCTCGTTGGGTAGTGGGATCTCAATCTTCCGATCCAATCTCCCTGCTCGCAACAAAGCGGGATCCAGGGTGTCCGGTCTGTTGGTAGCCATGATAATCTTGGTCTTTCCCAGGTAATCGAAACCATCAAGCTGGTTCAAAAGCTCCATCAATGTCCTCTGAATTTCTCGGTCGGCAGATGTTCCTTCGCTGAAGCGTCTCCCACCGATGGCATCGATTTCGTCCATGAAGATGATACAAGGCTCGTGTTCTTTCGCGTAACCAAACATCTCGCGGATCAACCTTGCCGACTCGCCGATATACTTGTCGACAATAGCGGATGACACAACTACCGTAGAGTCAGCATGCATTTTGAATCCCTCTGACGACTTGGGGCTCACCTTTCAAGAAGTTTGTGTCCAGACTACTTGCGACTGCTCTCGCCAACAGCGTCTTTCCCGTGCCGGGAGGCCCATAGAGTAGAACACCTTTGGGAGGCTTGATACCTACTCGGAGGAACAACTCGGGATTCTTGAGCGGCAGCTCGATCACCTCCCGCAGTTCTCGGATTTGTTCGTTCAAACCACCAATACCAGCGAAGGAGACCTGTCCAGGATCTTCCAAAGACATGTTGTAGACCAAGGGATCGACTTCTCTTGGGAGCATTCTCATGATAGTCAGGGTGGTCATGTCGAGTGCCACTCGCGTGCCTTGTTTCAATTTCGACTTATCGACTTTGGACCGGCAGCCGACTACATATCTGGGACCTGAGGATGCCTTGACAATGACTAAAGTATGTTAGCATCTTCCAATGACACTGTCGTTTCGGCAAACGTACATCGCTCCTCATCAAGCTGCTTCAGGACTTCGCCAATGATTTGTCCGACACTTTGTAGTGCTTTGATGTTCTCCTCTGTTGTTTCAAACTCCCTCTGGAGTCCCTTGATATCCATTCTGAGCGCTTTTAACTTGGCTTCCCATTCTCGAGACTCTAGAAGTTTGTTTTTATACTGTTCGAGGGCCTGCTGCCGTTCTGGATCACCGCCTCCGTCCATCGTGGGTGTTCGAGAGACAAGTGTACGCCGGTCTGTGTTGGGAATCTGTGGGGAGGAATTATGTATGAGATCGACGGTAAGAACGGAAGAGTGTAGTACCCCGTGCTCCAAACACAAGGGTGCGAGATGTTGCAGGTACTGTAGATTTGAAATCGGTGATTGTCTAATAGACCAAGGAAATGGGAAGCTTGCGCGCTGCAGGTACCAATAGCACTACGCGGCAAAGGCCCAAGGAGAGCAAAGTGAATCTGGGAAGGTATAACGAGCATGGTCACATGACCTCTCCTAGCCCGATCTACCACTAACCTCGTCCTCTGTTGCCAATGATTGTAGCGGCCCAACGAGAGCCTTCTGGGCAGTGGATTGGGCGGGTTGGGCGCGGAAGGACCCCTGGTGTCCTTGACCTATCCGCTGTCAGTGGCCCTCCGATGCGTTAGTTTCCCAATCCGCAGCACTGGACTTCTGGAGGGGCTCAATCATGTTCCCCGCCTTGCGTCGCTGCTGAGGGAAACTGCTGAGTTGGAAGTTTTGTCGCGATCAATACCTTCAGTCGCTCTTGCCAACACCCCCACCCCAAAAAGCAACAAAAAGTTTCACTTGCTCTTGATAGCTTTCGTCACTGCATATTTCTTTTCCTCTCTATTCCCTCATCGATAGAGAAACCCAGTCGTCCTCCTACTTCCTCCTTGGGATTTATCACTAAGCATTTGTTCACTGACTCAACCCTTCTGTCACACCACTGCAAACACCAAGTAAGTGCCTCTCAAGAGCTTTGCTCAACCGTCTTGACGAAGCTCCTCTGCGCTCTTTGCAGCTGCCCTTCCTCTTCCCCTTCCCCTTCACTTTCCCCCCGTACATGACCCCTTCAGCCCTCAACTCATCGTCTGCCCTTGTTCCGATATCTTCCATTCACTGACCCACCGACAGCCATGCCTATCGTGAAGGTGCACGCCCGCTCCGTCTACGACTCCCGGGGTAACCCGACGGTCGAGGTCGATGTCGTGACCGAGACTGGTCTACACCGCGCTATCGTCCCTTCTGGTGCCTCCACCGGCCAACACGAAGCCTGCGAGCTCCGAGATGGTGACAAGACACACTGGGGAGGGAAAGGTGTTCTGAAAGCCGTCAACAATGTGAATACCATTATCGGACCGAAGTTGATTGAGAAGAACATTGATTGCACGGATCAATCTTCGATCGACAAGTTCCTGATTGAACTTGACGGAACAGAAAACAAGACCAACCTTGGTGCCAATGCCATTTTGGGCGTCAGCCTTGCGGTCGCCAAAGCTGGTGCTGCTCAGAAAGGAGTTCCTCTCTACGCACATGTTTCCGATCTAGCAGGCACAAAGAAGCCATATGTTCTACCCGTGCCGTTCATGAACGTGCTCAATGGAGGTTCCCATGCTGGTGGCCGTCTTGCATTCCAAGAATTCATGATCGTCCCCGAGTATGACCTTTCACATCTCTTATCACTTCGAGCTGAGCTAACAATCAACACAGCCAAGCACCATCCTTCAATGAAGGTCTTCGATGGGGTGCCGAAGTCTACCAGAAACTCAAGTCTCTGGCAAAGAAGAAGTACGGTCAATCCGCTGGCAATGTTGGTGACGAGGGTGGTGTCGCTCCAGATATCCAGACCGCTGAAGAAGCCTTGGACCTGATCTCTGCTGCAATCGAAGAAGCCGGGTACACCGGCAAGATGAACATTGCCATGGATGTCGCCTCTAGCGAGTTCTACAAAGAGAAGGAGAAGAAGTACGATCTCGACTTCAAGAACCCTGACAGCGATCCCAGCAAATGGATCACTTACGAGCAACTCGCCGACTTGTACAAGTCCCTAGCAAGCAAATATCCAATTGTTTCAATCGAAGATCCCTTCGCTGAGGACGACTGGGAGGCGTGGAGCTACTTTTTTAAGACATCCAACTTCCAGATTGTCGGGTAAGTGCTCGCATTTTATCGTGGAATGAGCCACAATGACTGACAGGGGCCAGTGACGACTTGACCGTGACGAACCCCAAGCGAATCAAGCGAGCCATTGAATCAAAAGCTTGCAATGCTCTTTTGCTGAAGGTCAACCAAATCGGCACCCTGACGGAATCCATTCAGGCCGCCAAAGACTCGTATGCAGCTGGGTGGGGAGTGATGGTTTCTCATCGTTCTGGGGAGACTGAAGACGTCACCATTGCCGACATCGTGGTTGGTATCCGAGCTGGTGAGATCAAGACCGGTGCCCCAGCACGATCTGAACGTCTTGCGAAGCTCAACCAGATCCTGCGCATCGAGGAAGAGCTAGGATCCAATGCCATCTATGCCGGCACCAACTTCCGCAAGTCTGTCACTTTGTAAGTAGTGGGACTGCGACAAAATGGGACACCAAGCTGTGTGCAAGCGGTAGATGAAAAAAACTTGGCCGCAGAGCCGCCCTTCAGGTAGCTTCGTTAGGGGTGTGCGCGTTTTATGCACTTTACAAGAACACATCACGATTTTTGTAATTCTGATCGTCTCCTCAGAGAACATAGGTATGATTAGATGCGTTCGTCATGAGATTGCTTTTATTTTACATTGTGCAAGCCAGAGTACCGAGTAGTGCAGATGTGAGATGCCAGGGGCAACCAGCACTCGGAACGGGGCGGTTCTCGCTAAACACCCACGTGATACCCTAAGACTCTCTTAAACTCCCACGTGAAGGCACTAACAATTGTGTGTCGCACTATTGTGAAGTCTTGGCAAGTTTGTAGTCCTTTAACTCGATTTTTGTGAGATCACCTCCTTGTTGCCACAATCCGAGAGAGTCAAATCCCCAGAGTCTACTCCGTTCACCGTGCTCTCTTGCGCACTGTGTAGGTTCGAGCGATTGCGCGCGTCGCGGTGAACTCCTTAAAACGCATCAAGTTTATCACACAGACGGGCAGAGTCCGGGTAACCACATCATGCCTCCTTCAAAGTGGGGTGAGTCGCAATCTCGAACCCGCGGGGAAATTGTCCTCTCCTGCGCCGAATCACCCAGGATAATGTGCTAACAATGCCATCTCGCCAGATGATGAGTCCGAAGAGTCCTCCGAGGAAGAATCTGTAGATGTCCCTGTTGCCCGACGCAAGTTTGCAGACGAGGAAGATTCCGATGACGTACGTCAGGCTGTTTTGCTGGTGGACCGACAGAGGGACTGATGAGCGTTAGGTTGCCGACAACTGGGAAGAGGAAGAAGACTCTGAAGTTGAGCGAGAGAAAGCTGCCAAAGCGGCCGCAGCCAAAGCCAAGGCCGATGCAGAAGCTGCGGTCAACAAGAAGAGCAAGGCTCAGCGGATAGAAGAACACAGGGAGGCAAACCGACGAAAACGTGCCGAAGAGGAGGGCGAGGAAAGCTCAGATGAAGACGAAGCAACCAGGCGTGCCAGACTACGGCAGTCAGAGCAAGACTCTGACCTGAAACATGCGCAAGACCTGTTTGCCGAAGCGGCGCTGGAGCCCAAATCGCGTGCCAAACCCAACAAGGCCGTGATAATAGAAGACAAGGCAAATCCAGGCCAGACAATCGACCTCTCACAACTACCCCTCTTCAAGCCTGCCACAAAGACACAATTCGACGCCCTCTCAGCAACCCTGGTACCTCTCCTTACGGCCGCTTCTTCGAAACCACACTATGCACTCTGGCTGCCAACCTTTGTGAAGCAAATAGCTGCCGAGTTACCCAGTGCAGAGATCAAGAAGGCGGCCAGTGCACTGACAGCTCTGAGTAACGAGAAGATGAAGGAGGAAAAGGCACAAGAGAAGGGCGGCAAGAAGTCAAAGGCGGCCAAAACCAAGTCGTCTCTTGCAGCAACCCGCGACATGGGTAGAGGCATTGCCGACACGACTAGTTATGATGACGGCCTTGGAGACGATGACTTTATGTGATTTGATTTTTCTTGGATGGATATCTTCGATTCTTTCATTTCTTTCCGGGACAGTACAACACGAGACCTGCGAAGCCCAAGACCTATCATTCACGAGAACTGAAAGGAAGCATGACAGCAGATAGGCGTCGTTAGATTATGACTTCACTTGAAAGCAAACGATGACATGTTTTATTAGTTTATGGTCTCCTGTAAAAGAGCGATTTGAACGATCTATGTGAAGACCCGCTGCGAGTTCCCGCCTGATAAAGCTAGCTTTGCAAGGCTTGCACGCCTTGTTGACCTCGTATTGGGTGACTTGCTCTAACACTGTACGAGGTACTCGGTAGTTTTTTGCTTCATACCCCCATATTCTATTCGACCTGTTTGAGGTTTCGGGGCGTATCTACAATATGTTCGATTGAGTTGTAGCACGCTTTCAACCTGATTTCGCCGAGTCCTTTGTGTGTGTGGGATTTTCAACATAGCACGTTATATCTGCGCAGCGAACCTGAATTGATAAGTTTTGCTTCGACGGCACATTGCCGATTGCTGCCTTTTATCTGCATTTTCCCTCTTGAGCCGTTCACGACTGTGTGATTCTTACACCATGGCCCCTGAGGAGCCTTACGTCCTCGACAAGGAGCGTCATGTCAAGTACTGGAAACGGTGTGCACAACTCCTGCCCGAACCTTACACGTCAGGCGAAGCCCACCGAATGAGTTTCGGCTTCTTCATCGTGGCCGCGCTCGACCTGCTGGGAGTACTCGACACTGCCATCACCCCGTCCGAGAAGCATGGCTGGATCGAGTGGATCTACACCTGTCAAGTCCCTCACACGGGAGGCTTTCGAGGTTTCACGGGGACACTGCTAGGCGGCCAGAGGAGTTACCACAACTGGCATTGGGATCCGGCCAATCTGCCAAACACCTACTTTGCACTGGCTGCCCTGCTGGTCTTGGGAGATGACCTTTCCCGCGTGAAGAGGAAAGAATGCCTTGCGTGGGTGGCGGCTCTGCAAAGGCCAAATGGTAGCTTTGGTGAGTTCCTTGGGGAAAACGACCAGGTCGAGGGTGAAGACGATCCAAGACTCTGCATGTGCGCCGTGGGGGTCGTGAAGATCTTACAAGGACACGGCGAGCATACGAAACCGTCGAGTTTCAACGAAGCAAACTTGCAGAGGTACATCGCCAGTTGCCAGGTGAGGATTGAGTGGGATACCCAGCGACAAAACGCAGGGCTGATATCTATTCTCCTATTCTAGTCTCATGAAGGTGGTATTGGTCAAGCTCCTCTTCTCGAAGCTCATTGTATAAACCCCTCCCCGGCCTGATCATCGGTTATCCTGCTGATTTGGCTGTTAGCTGGGCTGAATTACTGTGGCATTGCGACACTCTCGTTTCTCGCCCTCCTCCAGAAACCCCCGGTGTCCGCGCAAGAGATGGCGGCACGAGCCAACTTCGACATATCCGATTGTACTCGGTGGATGCTGGATCGACAGACAACTTGGGTAGAAGAGGAAGAGGAGGACGAGGAGGAGGAAGACGAGGATACAGACAACCAGTCTGGACAACGAGTTGATACCAATAACAACAACGAAGCCCAACAAAGCTCGCCCTCCAACATGTCTGGTCTACACTCTGGCTTAGTCACAGAGAAAGCGATTGCCGGTTTCTGCGGCCGCTGTGGGAAAATCGCAGACACTTGTTACTGCTTTTGGAATGTGGGAGCTCTTGCGGTCAGTGTAGCCAGATGGTATGTACACTTGACATGCTTGACTGATGATCCAGCAGATCCTGCAACAGCATCATCTCGTGGATATTGACTCATTGAGGAGATATCTTCTGGGAAAGGTCACCCATGTTATCGGAGGATTTGCGAAAGGTCCTGGCGAACTTCCGGGTGAGTGCTCATATCGTCTCGAGGTCCCACCCCCTTGCAGACAAGTCCGTCTCCTAATACTCCTTTAGATCTCCTGCACTCTTATCTCGGCCTTGCGACATTGGCAATATACAATGAGCCCGGGTTGAAGGAACTGGATCCCACCTTTTGTATCAGTAAAGACGCTGTCCAAAGATTGGCGAAGGTGGCACAATAGCAAAAGGTGGCATCATTATACGACTTCGACCTGCGCGCGCGGGACTCGTAGGTGAGGGAGTTTCGGGTGCGGCGCAGCAAGCCCCCATCCACAGCCGAATTGAGCTTCATTCCGTCGTATTTTATTCTTGATGGACAATTTGGCTCCTCCCATACTGGCTGGTGGCTACTGGCCAACATGGCTACACGTGGCACTGGTCACATCCACAGCAACAGCACGGCCATCATACGCATGGGCATCTCCCTCTCATTCTGGTGGATGTGTGTCCCGAGTAGAGGTATGTGTGTGCGCGCATTGCCCCTTCTCATCGGTACGAACATTCCGAGTACGAGTTGCCCATAACCCCTCGCTGCGGCTCGATGCAACTCCGGGTTTTTCGAAACGGTGGCGGGTGTTTCTCGATGCTCCGCCCTCTGTCTATCGTGGATCTAATCGAAAAAGTGCATGTCAAAGCGACCAGGAGACTTGGAGCGAAAGGGGAGCGAAGGATCTGAGGGGGTCCTTTGGGGATTGCCTCTGACCACTCGCTGATCGTTGCTGTGTGCGTCGCAGTCAGCCACAGAGCCCATCACGCCTATTCAACCTCACAATTACCCAGAAGGTCATAAGCACTAGCTATTCTTAGAGGTGAATCCTTACCAATACTGTTGTTTGCTGTTAACGGGATCTAGGCTCTTCCCAGGCACATCTGCGTCTTGTCTTGAGCTGAGCCGTTCAAATTCGGATCATCTCCTTTCTCTCCCTGGCCCAGGTGCGAAATTCTTTGGAGGTGCCAATGCCCGTCCTGCTCATTGTATATCCTCGACAATTACATTCTTTTTAAGTCTGCGAGAAAAAGTCTTGAACCTATCAAGCATCTCGATCGACACCAACCGAGAAACAAGTCCACATACCAAAAGTCCCATCCGGCCAGCTGACCGCCAGCCCGCCATGCCGAAACGCACCCTCTTCACCAACATTACCCCTCTCCCTCCTCAGGTCTCGCGCGAGGTGGCGATTGCCATGCTTCACAACCACGATGAAATGATAGAGCTAAACCCGCTTGTCATCGAACATCATCCGATCAAAACTCCCCGAGATGCCCCGGCCGACGAGTTTTTGGACTGCGCCTGGCAAGAGCTGACGGACAAGATCCATTACCTGCCCGGTGGAATGGTCAAGGGGAAAGTCAGCTACAAGGCTTGCTTTCATGACACTCCAAATGGCCTCCAGACACACATATATGCTCCTATGGGCTTGGAAATCCGAGAAAAATGGACTATAGGGGGTTCTCTGCCCGGTGAACCGCCGGAGCCACGAGAACTTGGGGTGGAGGTCCCTCGAACAGGTCTCTATCTCCGCGAAGACGGCGACATGAGATGTAGCATGCTCTTGACGTCGTTTGTCCGCAAAAACCTCGACAAATCGCACAAGGTGTTGGTGGAGCGGATTCTCAAAAAGGCCGAGCGAGTGGAGGAACGAGTCCAGACCTTTGCTCCTATGACTCCTGCTCCTGAAAGCGCTCGTTTTCAAACCGGCTCCCACATGTCCAATTCGCAGTTCCTCAACGCATCTAATATTCAAAGACCCCTCTCTCCGCAGATGCTGTCGCCGCAGCAAGACATGGGCTGGCAGACAATGGCGCTTCACCCCGCTTTCCGACCTGACGAGAAGCGAATGAGTACCTACAGTCTTCCTCCATACCAGGCCAATGGTCAAATGCAACAACGAATGAGTTACTATGCACCGGTGAAGCAACCCGATCCTCCCAAACAGTTCCTGGCCGAGCTACCTGGTTCCACTTATCACACAGGTCACCTCGCACCCCCAGGTATGGCCACCCCGCCATTGGACCGCCGAACGAGCATGATGTCCGAATTGTCTGGGTCTGAGGCGACGCTCATGGGCTCACCAAATATGCAAGCTCAGTCCGACCGGGGTAGCTTGGCGGCGGAAACCCTCAGTTCCCAGAGGCTAAGCGGACAGGACTATTCGCAGGACAGTGCGCCGTCGGTTGCATCGGGCGTCTCAGGCCACCGCAGTTTCTCTGACCGAACGAGCATGATCTCGGAATTACCCTCTTCACAACCGACAGAGAACAGATACTACCAGGCCCCGAGGTCTTGAACTCAAGAACAGCGCTGGATTTTGATGATGTTAACGATCTTTCATTGTTCTTGAGACCTCAAGACGTATGTGTATAATGTATAGAGACCTAAAATGTTTGATTACTGAGCTGGGAGTTGTGGCATATGCTTTTTCACACTGGAGGGTATTTAACGGAGGGATGGAGCATCCTAAACAGTGCCGTTACCAGATCTTCATATACCAGATTATCACTTTCTTCCCACCAAAGTGTATGGCATCACCTTCTCTCCTGTCTCTCACCCTGTCTGATGATCAGCAGGGCTCTTTGTGTAACACGTGCCAGGTGGAGTAATCGGTCTCGAGTATTTGAGGAACCCTTCGCGGCGGCTGGTGGCGGGTATTCGCACTGGTGGTGGCACCCAGGTGGCACCAGGAAACCCAATTGCATCAGCAGCGGCTCTGTGGGGACAATTCCTTTCTTACGTACCTCGAGATTTCTAAACATATCATAGAGATCAGCATGTAGGTACTCCATACGTAGAACACGTAGACCATATCCGAAGGGGGGTTCTGACACGAAGAAAGCGTTGATTTTTTCCTTCTGCCAAAACGTGAGGTTGTTCAGGGATAGAGACGCCAATCGGCCCTCCACACACCCAAAAACTCGGCGCAGCTCCCACGCCTCCCTCCCGCCTTTTTCCCACCCGAGCCACCTCCACACGACCCTGACCCTGACCCTGAACGCCGTGACACGCGTTAATATTTTTGGGCCGCTGCGCAATTGGGTCTCGAGATCCCAGGAGACTCTTAAAACCGTTCCCGCCTTGTCACCACTTGCATCACCATCCCGCCCGCTGGCCAACGTCACTGATTTTACCCCCCGAGTTGTCAATAACAAAGCCCGACTCGCAGACTCGCACGACATTTTAACTTCGCAGTCTCAGACGCGCACTTATACGTTTGAACCAGACCGCGATTCGCTCCCGGCTACCCCTCGACCGCTCATCGTCGTCTCCTGAAAAAGCGCAGAAAAGGACCACCACACGGCCGGCCACGGGCGCGAGAAAAAACCCCTTTACCCCCCTCTCGGACTTGCCCACATGTTATCCTTCACCTCAAGAAACCGCAGGAAGTCGTACACCAATCTGCGGGTTTCGGTCGTCGTGAGGAATGCAAGCTCAGAGGACAAAAGCCGAGCTTCAGCAACATAAAGCAAAAGTAGGACTACCATTGGCGCATTCTGGGCCCTTGTTTCGTGTGTGCATGAACCTGAGCTGACTGACGACGGTGCAACAGCTTGCCAGCTCGTACTCGGAATTACTCGAGTAAGATATTCTTACCGCGGTCCTCCCTCTCCCGTTGTCTCCGCTGACCCTTCCACTCCAGACAGTTCACCTCGAAAGACCTCAAGACTGTGGGAAACTATTCGTTAGGAAAACTCATTGGAAAAGGCTCCTTTGGCAAGGTCTATCTTGCCAAGCACAACCTGACAAATGGCTCAAAGGTCAGTCGTGGTCTGGACGACACATGGCACCTCTCAGACCACAGCAGCAGTTCGCTGACCAGAAGTCCGAGTAGGTGGTACTCAAGGCCTCGAGTAAAGACGACCCGAACCTCGCCAGAGAAATCCACCATCATCGACAATTCATCCACCCTCATATCGCTCGACTATACGAAGTTATAATCACCGAATCTCTTGTGTGGCTAGTTTTGGAATATTGTCCTGGTATGAAGAGATACAACTGCACCACTCGGGAAGGGTCTGCGGACTAACCAACGCTCCAGGTGACGAGCTGTACAATTATTTGTGTAAGAATGGGCCACTTCCCGTCGAAACTGTTCAAAAGATCTTCACTCAGCTGGTCGGCGCCGTTGCATATATCCACAGTAAATCATGTGTTCACCGAGATTTGAAATTGGAGAATGTCCTTCTGGACAAGAATGACAACGTTAAGCTTTGCGATTTTGGCTTCACCAGAGAGTACGAGGGGAAGGCCAATTATCTTCAGACATTCTGCGGCACAGTATGCTACAGTGCACCAGAGATGCTGAAAGGCGAGAAATATGCGGGCGAGAAAGTTGACGTTTGGAGCCTGGGGATCATTCTTTATGCGCTCTTGAAGGGGGAACTGCCCTTTGATGAAGACGACGATGCCGCCACAAAGGCCAAGATATTGAAAGATGATCCCGTCTATCCCGACACCTTTCCGGAATCCGCAAAGACTCTAATCTCCAAGCTTCTCTCGAAGCGGCCCCTGTACAGACCCAGCTTGTCAGATATTCTCGCGGACCCCTTCCTGTCGGACCATGCCCCTCACCAACAAGCAATCCTAAAACTCTCACAGCCAGCAGCTTTTACTACTCAATTGGAAAAGGACACGCTCGAACGAATGAAGTCGGCGGGCGTGGATATCGACAAGGTCATTGAGAATGTACTTTCGCAGCGCTGTGATACGCTGGCCGGATGGTGGGCGTTGCTCATTGAGAAAGAAACGAGGAAGCAAGCCCGCAAGGAACGGAAGCGGAAGGACAGAGAAGCGGAGTTGAAGATTCTCAGGCGATTGAGTGGAGCTAGCGCCAGGTTGGAAAGGATCGCGCCCACGCTGGTCGAAGTCGACGAGGAGCATTCTCCTGGTGAAAAGCAGGTTGAAGGCCGTCGGAGCACCAGCCGCGGCAGGACACAACGACGAAGCACGCCACAGATACTGGTGGGTGACTTGCCTCAACTTCCTGAGGGGGATGTCATCAGATCTCCCGGGGCTGAAACTCCGCCGCCGCCACCAATTGATAAAGACTCTGTACGCTCTCGGAGCGGCTCTCGACCTCCCATTCCACCCAAGGAACGCAATCGACGGAGCAGCACGCTCCAACTCGTGACAACGAACCCCGACCTGCTGGGCCCCTTGAACGGAGTGAACAAGAGGCGAAGTGGAAAGTTTCGCAATCGACAATTTCTGAGCCAGCTCACAGCGTTGAAGCAGTGGATCGTCGACTCGACGAAGCGAGCCAGATCACCAGTCAGTCCTAGGATCGACAGAATCTTGAACGGACATTCCAACAACACCTCCAAAGCAACTCTCTCCAGAGACTCCAACCAACTCAACAAGAGCACCAAAAACGTTGCAGCCGCCGCAAATCCAGATAGATCCTCGAACGGGTCTGCACTCATTCCCATCATTGCCAACGCCAAACCTCTTCCCTCTGTCAAAAATCCCGCGCCTAGGATCGATACGGCCCGTGGCAGACCTCATCGCAACTCTCTCTCGCCCTCGCCTGTGACGCCCCGCTCTTCGTACCGGCGCAGTTCCACGGGTCTACGGAGCCGAAAATCAACATCCTCCTCCGTGTCATCAATCCGAAGCATGCCACGACACACCTCTCACAGTAAAGCGTCCTCGCAAAGTTCTAACAGCCTCGACACGGTTCAGAGTCCTACGAGCCGTACGGTCAGTCTCAACGGCCGTTCCCCTCACCCCTCCATCAAAGTCCTCCCTGTGACACCTACCGCGAACGCCTTCCCTTCAAATGTTCGAATAGTTCGGACGCCGAGAGGCTCCGAAGTCGGCCTTCAGCCTCGTCCGCTCTCTGGAGTGGGCACCGAGATGTTCAATCATCCACCAGGTACTCCACATGCCCACACATTCGGATCGAACGTCATGTTCGCTCGGCGGAAGAAATCACCATTCAAAGGCCCCATGCTCAACTCTGCTTTCTTCTCCGCATCAAGCCTCCCTGTTGCATTCGGTAGCCCTGCTATCGCTGGTGCCGGAAGACACCGTGAAGGGTCAGATGGAAAGCTCAACTTGGGCCTCAAAGATTTTGTGGCCGGGGGTGGTCGAAGAAACAGCAGTTCCAAGAGGAAGAATCAAATCATCGAAGAAGAGGAAGAAGATGAGCAAGCCGTCATTGGGGAAGACGACGAGGATGTCGAAGAAGTCGACGCGTTCCACGCGGTGCATCTAAACAAGGGTGAAAGACTCGACAGCATAACGATTTGGAATGATGCCGTTCCAGACGGCGCAGCCGCAGACGAGTATGGCGACAACGACAGACGAAAGTCAGCCGCTGAAATTTATACATGATGCTGCGGTGCGAACGAACCCGTTAGAATCCACCTCCCCCCTCTGTCCTTGATGGGTCAAAAAGGGGGTAATCGAAGAACAAGGAAGTTATGAATATGCTTTTTGAGGGGGGCTGTCAACCTCTCTTTCGATCACATACTTTGAGCGAGCAGCAGTTGTATGTCTTTGGACAGAATTTTCTGTCTTGTCGAGGATGGCATGGATCCAGGCTGAGGGCCCGAAAAATCTTTTTCTTTTTTTACCTTCCGACGAAAATACAGTAATGGATATGACACGGCTTGTTGATAGGTTTTAGCCTTAATTCTTTCTTGTACGATATCATATAGCAAGAAACAACTGGGGTTCTTTCTCTGTGGTGCTGATAAAGGCTGAAGTAATATTGAGTCAAGTCGGGAGATGGCTCGCGATTTCTACAAGGCTGGCACTCCCCGCATATCTTCTGACTAATGTCAGCCTCGTCGGAAAATTGATTCACCGAGCGAAGGAGTTCTTTGCCTCCAAGGCTTGATTGATGGCGTCTCTGGTCTTGTCTTTCCAACTTCTGGGCTTGACACTAACCATAAACTTCTGTTGCCATTCCCTTCATCTTCTTCTCAAGAAGCCCTTTTTCTTAGGTCGAGAGTCTCAGCTTTTTGCACCCTAAGAGACTTTGCCATACCAACCCTTCCACCCGGACGAGGACGACAGAAAGTCCACGGCCGGCGCAACAGACGCCAACATGGCGGAAACAATGGTGAACGGCCACCGCGAAGTTGAAATGCCAGCACCTCCTGTTGACCCTATTTCAAGACCACAGACACCTCCGCCTCCCCCGTCCGCTGAGACTGAACCTCCTCCACCTCCGCTAGAGGCGAGGTTTGCGCCACCTCCTCCGCCTACAGACTCAAGTGTGCCCCCTCCCCCGCCAGAGCCGGTGCCACCTCCTCCTAGCGATGACCTAGAATCTGAAACAACCGTTGTCCGGCCGCAACCTCCGAAGAAGAAAGGATGGGGCGCGACAAAGGCGCCGAAAGCGACGCCACTGAGCGTGGAGGAACTGCTCAAGAAGAAGAGAGAGGCCGACCTCGCGGCCAGTAAGCCCAAGTTTCTCTCTCGGGCGGAGCGTGAAAGACTTGCTTTGGAGAAGCGACAGAAGGAGGTCGAGGCCGCTTCCGCCCAGAAACAGCAAAACGGTGTCGTACGGAACGGTTCCTCTGCGCCGTCGGAACCGCCCAGGCCCAGTCCAGCGCCCACGGGGCCGAAGGCTCTACGGAATGGGGGAGATGTGCCCACAGGTCCTGCTGCCATGCGGTCACGAGAACCCAACAGGGGCGTCAACTTTGCGCCACCTCCTGCACCTAAAGCGATTGCGTTTGGTGGTGAATCCCGGGCACAAAAGCGAGGCGCCGAGGACGACCGGACTGAGAAGGCCGAAACAGAGATTATCCGACAGAGGTACATGGGTGCCGACATGAATGTGTCGACCTTTTCTGCCTTGAAAAAGCGACGGCGAACGACGGAAAAGAAATTCAACTTTGAATGGAACGCCGAAGAGGACACCACACCGGATTACAATCCCATCTACAACAATCGCGCCGACGTTACCTTCTTCGGGAGAGGTCGCCTGGGTGGTTTTGATGAACAGGCGGCCGATGCAGCTGCACGAAAGTATGCAGAGGCGTTGCAGTCGAGAGACACAGTCGCCGGAGCTGCCCGCGCCCAGGAGATTCTCGAGATGGAGCGCAAGAGGAAGGAAGAGTCCGGCCGGATGGCCATCGACAAGCACTGGAGCGAGAAGAAACTGGAGCATATGCGCGAACGCGACTGGCGCATTTTCAAGGAGGATTTCAACATCAGCACGAAAGGTGGCGGCATCCCCAACCCCATGCGCAGCTGGAAAGAATCTGGACTTCCGAGGAAGCTGTTGGAAATCATCGACCAAGTGGGATACGTCGATCCCTCACCTATCCAACGGGCCGCCATTCCTATCGCACTTCAAAATCGCGACCTCATCGGTGTGGCAGTCACAGGTTCCGGCAAAACTGCAGCCTTCCTCCTTCCCTTGCTCGTGTACATCGCCGAGCTTCCCCGACTAGACGAAGACGATATGCGGCGCAACAACGGGCCTTACGCCATCATCCTTGCTCCCACCCGTGAATTGGCACAGCAGATCGAGATTGAAGCCAAAAAGTTTGCAACGCCGCTGGGATTCACGGTCGTGTCAATCGTCGGAGGTCACAGTATCGAGGAACAAGCTTACAATCTACGCAACGGCGCCGAAATCATCATCGCGACACCGGGTCGTCTAGTGGATTGTATAGACCGCCGCATCATCGTGCTGGAGCAATGCTGCTACGTGATCATGGACGAAGCAGACCGCATGATCGACCTGGGGTTCGAAGAGCCTGTGAACAAGATCCTCGATGCTCTACCTGTGACTAATGAGAAGCCTGACACTGAAGACGCGGAAGATGGCAGGGCCATGTCCCGCCATCTGGGTGGAAAAGACCGGTATCGCCAGACCATGATGTATACGGCCACCATGCCTGCCGCAGTCGAGAGGATCGCACGAAAATATCTGAGAAGGCCGGCGATCGTGACGATCGGCAACGTGGGTGAGGCTGTCGACACTGTCGAACAGCGGGTAGAGTTCGTGGCTGGCGAAGACAAACGCAAGAAGAGACTGAACGAGATCCTCTCTAGTGGAGAGTTCCGTCCACCGATCATCGTCTTTGTCAACATCAAGAGGAACTGTGATGCCGTTGCCCGGGACATCAAGTCTATGGGATTCAGCAGTGTCACACTGCACGGGTCCAAAACGCAGGAACAGCGCGAGGCGGCTCTGCAGTCAGTGCGGGACGGCAAGACCGATGTCCTGGTCGCGACCGACCTGGCCGGTCGTGGTATCGATGTCCCCGACGTGAGCTTGGTGGTGAACTTCAACATGGCGACCAACATCGAATCCTACACCCACCGTATCGGGCGTACGGGCCGAGCTGGCAAGTCGGGCGTGGCCATCACGTTCCTGGGTAACGAAGACAACGACGTGTTGTACGACCTGAAGCAGATGTTGATGAAGAGCTCGATCAGCAGGGTGCCGGAGGAGCTGAGGAAGCACGAAGCGGCACAGCAGAAGAGAGGCGCCGGGCTGGCGGGCGGCGACAAGATGAAGGGCGGCAAAGGCGCAAGTGATGAGAGCGGTGGCTTTGGAGGGAAGGGTGGTGGTGGTGGTGGTGGTGGGTGGTAGGAGTAGTTGATGCTGATCAAGGCATGATCTGTTCGTGTATCATTCATTCATTTATTTACTCTTCGAGACCTCCCAGAGACCTTCTCTTTGGGACCTCCCCAGTGCCAACCTTACCAACAGTACTTATTTACTTCCTTACCTACCGCCTAGCTGGCTCGCTCAATGGGAGGAGTGAGTGACGATGATTAAAATGCTACAATATCCAGAGGACAGAACAAGACGAGGAAACACGAGTCCTGCGAGCCTACAATATAAGACCCTGACCCCCTGAAATCCAGAGCCTTGTTCCATCTACATATACCATACCTACCTACCTACTTACATACTTATAAAGACGAGGTCGTTAAACTGAAACTGCTGAGGAAGGAAAGGAAAGGCAGAGATAGAACATAACATGAAAAGCGAGAGAGAAAGACAGCAAGAGAGAAGGACAAAACCACAATCCGATTGGACATTCGATCCGTCAGAGACAGGCAGTCCATCAGGGGTGGTTCGTTCTATGTATGTACATGACAACTCCATGCATCACATGCATGGATGCTGGTCGGTAGTCAAAAGTCCAAAACCCAAAGCCCCAAAATGCAAGTCCCATAATCCAACAAACTCCTTGCTTGAAGCCAAAGTAATTAAGAAAAACCTCCTCATAACAAAGTCATCGTCACATCAACACCAAATAGATATATCATCAGGCAGGCGTCGGTGGGCCAGGGTCAAAGAAACCAAAAGCCTACAGAATCAGATCAGGTCAGATCAGATCAGATCGGACTCCTCCTCAAAGCACCCACGCGCTTGATGGGCGTGTGCATCATGGCTTCCTGCATCTCGGGCGGAATGGCCGCCCTGGGGATCACGTCGTCCCACCCGGCAGAGTCGATGCCACGTTTATCTTCCAGCGGTGCTTGCTGTCGTTGTTGCTGCTTCTGAGGGGTCATCTTGCCAGAGACCGATAGAGATGGGTTGAAGTTCTCTTTCTCGGCCGCAGGGTGCGCAGGTTGATGTTGGGTCAGAGCCTGAGGCTGAAATTTCTCGAGGCGCTGCTTCGGAACTGGAAGAGCTTTCTTTTGTAGTGGGTTGGTTCGTTTAGGAGCCAGAGGGGAGCGCTTGGGCGCCACTGGAGTGGTCGCTGAGGTCAGGGTCGAGGTTGAGGTCGAAGGGACTGTTGCCGGTTTGGAGGCGACAGTCGATGCAACAGGCTGAGGCTCAGGCTCAGGTGCAGAAGCAGTCGTGACAGCCACCTTCGTCCCTGATCTCGCCTTGTCCTGTACACGCAGCCACTCTTCGAAGCCATGGATGGCACTGATAAACGCTCCTTCGCCCAGGCTTCTACTCTCAGCCTCCTTTCCCAGTGCATGTTGCACTTTCCTACCCTTTCCACCACTCAACAGTTCGACCGAGCTGCCATAGATTGCATTTGCAGTTACGCTGGTCGATGCAACAATGTCGCCGTCGTTCAGAATCGCGACTGTGACCGCGAATTCGATATCAACCCGCCCTTGCTTCGGCGTGATCAGAACGACCTTGACCCCGAGTTTCTCGTCACTTAGGATGGAGGCTGTCGTGATGCCCACGAGGTTCAGAAGTCGGAGTTCTTCGGAAATTTTGCATGCAAGATCCCAACCCTGAGAAACAGTTGACAGCATTGTTCTGGGCGATACGGACCGTTTGGGCATCATTGCGAAGGCGTGCAATTGGCTTCTGACCAACTGCAAGAAGAAGCGTTTCTCGGTTGGTGGCTCGGACGGTTTGACATCAGAGTCTTCTTCGTCTGTGGGAGCATAAGTCAAGCTAAGAGGCGCCGTTGGACCGCTAGTTGATGCCGACTTCCTCCCTGATCTGCGCCGCGGTGCATCTGAAGCCTTGGATTGGAAAGCTTGAGGGTAGAAGAAGAGGCGTAGATCATCCTTGTACATCATGGTGAGGGCAGGCCCAAAGTCGGTTGGTTCATCCACCTCTTCTTCCACAGCGATCAATCGCCAGCCGGTTTGTTTCTCGGTGGCATTTACCCTCGACCTTAGGTCCAGGACATCGGCGACAGGCCAACCCTTGCTTTCTTCCCTGACTCGGTCTGCCTCTGCAATCTGATCATTCATCTCGGTCTTGAGTTCGGCGGCAGCTAGTAGTGCCTCTTCTTTCTCTCGCATCTGTTCGTGCAAGGAGTCGAGCAAAGCAGATCTTTGAAGATAGTATTCGTCGGCATCCTGCAATTCACGCCGGCAATTGGTCAATGACTCATGATGGATACTGTCCAGTTCTTCCAGACTCTGCTGTAGCGATGCCTTTCGGTTCTCGAGATCAGTTCGCTCTTGATTAAGCCGAGGAAGCACTGAGTCCAGTATCTGTTGCTGTTGTTGTAAGAGTTGAAGGTCAGCGTGTATACCATGGTCGATACCCTCTAGCCCATTCTTGAGGCCTTCTACCAGCTGTGCTCTCCACTGATACCAGCCCTCCTTGCTTTGCAGACGAGCGTTGGCCTTGCCGTTGCGAAATTGGTTGTCCATCACTACCTTCACGTCAGGGCGAGCATCGACGTATTCCCGGAAAAGTGGTGGCTGGTCGGCCAGGGTTTCTGCTTCGATAGAGCGGATTATCTTGCGACCGGCCGAGATATACGACTTGAGCTCTCGCGTGGCATGCTGATACAGTTCAAGGAGCGGCAATGTGGTGGCAGCCGCAACAAAGTTATCCGCTGTGTTGCTGGCGTCTATATCTGCCTGGGATCCCGAGGCCGGCATTGACTGTGCCATTGTGTGTCTCCGCTTCGTGGTTGACAGTTCGATGAAATGAATATTGGTCATGTTCAAGAACTGCTGGAGAGAGATCTTGTCCTCTTCACTCCGGGCCGATCCTTCTTCCATCTGAATGGTGGAAATGTCAATAGCTCCAACCACGTTATCAAGTTTGTCCTCGAACGATTCTGGTCTTGCTTCATCGTTGACCTTGACATCTTTGAAGCGTCGAGTAGTGCCTGGGCTCGGTGCTATCGTGTGTTTAGTAGGCGACGCTGGTCCGAGACTTGGAGTTGCATTAGCACTGTCAGCCATCTCCTGGAGAGATTTCTGAAGTCTCGTGCTAAATCTGCCAGTCGTTTCGTCCTTGGTAGGTGGTTTCGGTAAATGAACCTTTTTCACTGGGCTCCCTTCTCTAGAAACCGCTCTTAAGCGCTTCGGAGTTGAGTCGTCATCGTCCATATCGAGTTCTGCAGGCCGCTTTCCTAGAAGACCTTTAGCACCTCCAACTGCAAGGCTCTTTCTGCCTTTGAGCTTGCCAGATTTTGGTTTCTGCGGCGTCATCGACTCAATCATGTCTTTCAGCTGTAAAGTGACATTCTCGTCCTGAGGCTCGTCGGCTTCTTGTTCCATGACAAATCTGCCGCTCTCTCGACGCTGCTCTTCTGCTCTTTCGGCTTCGACCTCTCGCGCAACTTCTTGTGGGTCTTCACAACGCAACGTTGTAGGCTCAGTACTAGCAAGCTTGAACTGAGGCGCTGCGTCTCCAATTGAGGATCGACGGTCCAGTAGTTCGGTCACTCGCGGACAGCCGATCCCATCTTTGTCAATACCAATCCCACTTGATCGTCGACGCCCTAGGTGAGATTTGGGTGCTTTCAGGACGACACTGGGAGTCTGATTGCCTGGGGAAAAAAGTGCGTTTCGCTTTGCAGAGGCTGGTGATGCCCTGGCTTTGATTTCGGCTTTGAACAGCTTCTTTGGCGAAGCACTTCGGTGCGAGACATTTGCAGACAATGGAGTTTTGTTTGGAGACTCAGGTCGCGTAGGGAGTGGAGTGATTTGCTTTGATGGAGTGCCCTCCTGTTTCCTAGTCTGTGACTTGACCGGTGTGCTATTATGTTGTGTAGTTTGCGGAGTAGCAGCAGTTTTCGTGGCGCTTCGCTGGGACCGGCCTGACAGTCGTGGCTTCAAAGCAATGCTCGGACTGCCAGTCTCTGAGGCTATAGAGGTTCGATGTTGGTGCGACTTTGGTGGGGACTTCGGAGTGGTTTGGTCAAGTGGTACGTGTTGTGGTGAAGAAAGCATGGTGTCTTCAGGAGACTGTCTTGTCGTCTCATTGCCGTGTTTGACAAGGATGCCACCTACCGCCCTGGTCATGTCCATGGCTACGGTCTGCTCCTCCACATCCGTCTGGGGCTCGGTCTGCTCCTCAATAGGGGGCAGGATTCCCCCGGCGGCAGTGGTCATGTCCATGGTCTCATTTTCATCCGACTGAGTCGAGCCGATCGAGTATCGACTAGCAGCTCCACTCAGGACACCTCCAGCCACCTGTGTGAATTCCATGCTGATATCTTCGTCGGACACACGGCTGTTCACTGTCTCTTCAATCCCAGCAGAGATGATCCCTCCTTGGATAGCTGTGAAGTCCATAGTCTCATCAAAGACGGATTCACTCCCAGATGAGCGGCGATGGCGCATGCTGCTTCTGCGGCGTGAGAGAGGTGATTTTGAGCCTTTCTTGCCGGGAGACCGACTCGTCACTATACCACCAACAGCACTTGTGACATCCATACTCATCTCGCCACTTTGATCCCCATTTTCGTCATCAATCTCTGGGTCGTTGTCGTGAGTTATTGGTGGCGGATGAATGTATGTGACCTGGTTTTCCTGCTCGTCCATCTCGTTGCTTTGGATTCCATGAGCCCGACCTTGTGCCCAATTCTGGAAGGCGTTTGTTACAGTACCCGTCACGATCTCCATGAGAGAGTCCTCGCCATGCTCGTCATACTCTATACCGCGGGTTCCAGCCTGTTCGGCAGCTTGCCGCAGGCGTTCTTCCAGACTGGAAGGGGTGCTTGATCCAGAATCCTCAGAAGCTACCGTATGTGAAGTAGCGTCTTCCAGACTCATCGCCGTATCGCCATCGGTGTCTGACTCATCTGAAGACTCGATACCTTCCTCGTAGTTAACAGGACTGCTATTAGTGGTGACATCTCCCGAGGGACTCGAAGAATACGTCAGCTCTTCCCCATCGAGCGTGGGTTCTGCGAGACCTAAGCTTCTGCGGCTGCCTTTACTTTGGCGGACGCCCCTCTGCTTCGCAGGAGACTCCTTGACCAGTGGCTCTTCAGTCTGCCCAGCAGGAGTCGAAGGCGCATCTGCCGGTTCAGGTGATGGTATCGATTTGACGGGTGACTGTGCTGTCATCGAGGATTGGCGTCGTGTGGAACTGGAGGCCGAACTTGTAGTCGAGTCCTCAGCAAGTTCCATGACGCTCCACGTATGCAAGGTAGCCTCGGGCGCGAACGACACTCGACGATTTGCCAGCGATTTCCTCCTCGCCGCTCTCCGTTCCAATATAGCCTCCTTCTCTGCCTTGCGCTTCCGCTCCTCTTCCTGTTCGCGCTCTCGGGCTTCCGCACTTCCACCCGCTCCCTCGGCTTTCCTGGGAGATCGTCGCGCCATAGGACTAAAGGGGTCAGCGACATTCTCAGCACCTGACATTGCGACCGCGCCTGCATTCTGCCCACTCGGCCCTGGAGTGGAGAAGTCGATAAGCAGCTCTTCGGCGTTGTTCTTCGTCTGTGCCTTGTCTTTTCCCGTACTCCGCTTGCGCAGTTCGTCAAACGACGGTATAGCTTTAGGAGGTGTCAGAGGTATGGAAGGTTTGAGTATGGATTTGATTTGAAACGGCGTCGTAGGCTGCCAGAGAGTCAACAAATGCGCCATATCACCACATCGTAGTTTCGTGATTACCTTTGTTGCGTTTCCCGTCGACTCCTTCAGAGCTTCCAGTCCGCCTGGACCAAGACTCTTGCCACGCGACTTCTTTTTTACCGCCCTAGCCTCTGTGTGTCGAGCTTGAAGGGCAGCAATATCCGTTGTCGCATTGTCCCTCGACGAGTGCGTCTTCGCGGACGGCACGTGCGCAATTGATTGTCGGGATTTAGGTCTGCTAGACCTCTGATCTGTAGTAGAATCGGCCATTGGCAGCGCCTTATCGCCTCACCGAGGCATTCAATCTGTAGGGTTGTTCTAAGGATACTCTTTGCATTGCTCCCAATGATGTTTGGTTCCAAAAGTCGAGGCCCCAATCCGCGTCCCCACCAGTAGCCTCACCGTGACGAGCTAAACCTAACCAAGGTTTTATGTAAACACGAGTGGGTGGCGAAAGCACGTGATTTGTCGCTCGCCAGTTGAGGACTAGCCTCTTCTGATGTCTTGGCAGAATTTTGAATGCGCACCATCAATTGTCCACAGGCAAAAGGTTGCTAGCGTTGTGCCCGATTGTAAAATTCCAACCACTTGCGCCCACTTCAACTTCCTTCCTGTCAACAACATCCGCAACCATGGCGACCGAGTTGACAGTCCAGGCCGAGCGCGCCTACCAGAAGCAGCCTCACATCTTCCTCAACCACAAATCCAAGGCGGCGAAGAGCAGGAGAGTCGGCAAGGGCGGGCGAAGATGGTACAAGGACGTCGGGTTGGGCTTCAGGACGCCAAAGACTGCGATTGAGGGATCGTACATTGGTCAGTGGTTTCCGGTGCTCAGTTGTTCTTCCACTGGGGAATTTTTGAAGGGATCTTTCCCTAGTTGCAGCGTCAAACGGGGGAAACTACTTGTTGGGTAAATTTCATCATTCTGACAATCTCTGGCAAAACAGACAAGAAATGCCCCTTCACCGGCATGGTTTCGATTCGAGGCCGTATCCTCACCGGCACCGTCGTTTCCACCAAGATGCACCGAACCTTGATCCTCCGTCGGGAATACCTCCACTTTGTCCCCAAATACGCCCGGTACGAGAAGAGGCACAAGAACCTGGCCGCACACGTTTCCCCGGCTTTCCGTGTGGAAGAAGGTGACCAGGTCACCGTGGGCCAGTGCAGACCTTTGAGCAAGACTGTAAGAACCCGCCTTTTGCTGTTCTCGGAGAGCCCCGAATTTCTTTCAGAGGTTCCTTGACGCAAGCATGAGCACAAGACTAACCGTGCGGGAATATCTCCAGGTCCGATTCAACGTTCTCCGTGTGTTGCCCCGAACAGGAAAGGCGGTCAAGGCGTTCCAGAAATTCTAAGCAGGAATAAAAGGACGGCTGCGGTTGTGGTGGTGGGTGGTGATGCAAAGTCAATCCCCCAAAGGAGAGTGAGTCCGAATGTGAGGGCGTGCTGTTTACGCACAATTGAGCAAGGACACACGGGGCACGACGACGGCACGACGACGCCTGTGGATGAAGATTGTGGCACGAGGTCATTTTCGGCGTCTGGAAGCACAGATCAGATCAGATCAGAGTCAGATGGTCTGTTGCTGGCGCGGGGCCAGGCATGAAAAGCGCCGGTCTTCGAAAATTCAATGAACAACGTCTAACCAAAAAATCCTCAAATCGCATACCAGTTTTGATCTGATTGTGTATTGTCATGTCTACGGGACGTTCTAACGGGTCTCTATATCCAAAACTTTCTTTGGTGTTTTGTCTGTGATGAACTCCGCCTTCGAGGTACCCAGGCCCATGTTTTTGTCTCTCTCAAGTCTCGAGATAGGCGAAGCCAACTTCGGCCTTGAGCGGCGGATAGCCCGAACTGTCCACCACGGGCAGGATGCTGATCTTCCTGGCCGTCTCCTTGGTGTCTGCCTCGATCCACCGCTTGACCTCGCCCTCGTCGCTCCAGTCGCTGATCAGCTCGTCCCCCTTGCCGATCTGATGTAGTTGCGTGCCCGTAGACTGGGTGTTTAGGGGCAACGGCGAAAAGTTCTCAATGGCGCCCGTGATCTTCCCGCTCAGGAGCTCTCTGGCAAGGTACGGTTCTTGGGCGAAGGGTCGGCCGAGACCGACCCCGTCACAGGCGCCGCACTCGACGGCCCTGACCATGCCCGCCGCGGTCCTCAGGCCGCCCGTGATGTACACCTTGGTCTCCTTCAGGAGCGGGCGGATCATCTCGGCGAACTCGATAAAGTAGGCCTCGCGCGCCTTGGTGCTCTCCTTTTTGTGCTCAAAGGCTCGGCTCTCGAACGTGCCGCCGCTCAAGTCGACAAAGTCCACGCGCGCCTTTTCCAGCTTCAGGCACAGGTCCCGCGCGTTCTCGGGCGTGGTGCCTTTGTCCTGGAACTCGACCGAGTTGAGCTTCACGCAGATGATGAACGACGGGTCCGGCACGCGGCGTTGGATCTCCTCGATGATCTCGAAGACGATGCGGGAGCGGTTGTTCAGGTCGCCGCCATACTCGTCGGTGCGGCGGTTCGTGGTGGGACTCAGGAACTGGGCTAGCAGGTAGCCGTGGGCGCAGTGCACTGTTCAAAGAGGGGAGCAGTCTCAGCCTTTGTATGATTGATCTCAGTCTTTCCAAGTGCCTACCTTGGACGCCATCAAATCCGGCTTTCCAGCAGAGATACGCAGTCTCGCCCCAACTTTTCACCATTTCTTTGATCTCCGGGATGGTCAAGGGTCGCGGCTTGTTGAACTCGTTCCCCGCCCACTTGATGCTCAGCTGGATATCGCTCGCGCTGACGGGGTTCGGGTTCAGGTACTTGCCGCCCTGCCTTCCCGGGTGGGAGAGTTGGGCAATGAAGAGCGAGCCGTGAGCCTTTGCGGCGTCGGCGACTTCCTTGAACTTTGCGAGGCGGCCATCGTGGTCGTCGACGAGGATGGGGTTGCCGTATGCCTCGACCGCGTCATAGCGGACCATGATGTTCCCACTGACAATGATGCCGATCTCGGCCTCGCCCCATCGTCGGTAGAGGTTGAGATACTCGGGACTGGGCATGCCTCGAGCGGACTGTGTTAGGGTCAATAGACGTAACCCGAAAGGGAAGGGTGACATACAATATCCTCGCCTTCTTTGTTCCAATGGCACAGTCTCTCGGTCATGGGTGCCTTGAGGAACCTGTTCTTCGCGGTTCGACCGGAGAAGGCAAACGTGACGGGCTGGTTGAGGATGGAGACGTCTGTCGGGTCGCATTGAATCCTTATGCGCCCTCGATTCGGGCTGGTGGTGTTCTTTTCATGCTTGACGTTACCCGTGATGGGTGCGCCGTTGAGGGTAGACGTATCGTATTCCATCTTCACTGCAACCTATTCTTTTTCCCAGGTTCTCCTTCTCGGTCTCCTACCTTCTTTCTTTTTGAGTCTATCCAAAGAAATTTCTCAGTATCTCAAGTCCAGAACTCTCTGGTACCGAGTATTCAGACGTTTTGCTTTATCTTGCTCTTTTATCCACAAACGATGTACGATGTATATCCGACAAACTCCCTCTACCGAGAAAACACTTGATGCAGTGACTTGGACAGACCTCCACGGACTTTGAGAGATTCAAAAAACTCCGCAAAGTACCATTGAGGGGCTAGCTTTTCGAGACAAGGGATTACTTGTCCCGCGGCTGTTTGATCACCCAGGCCACCGGGGGGTTCTGGCCTTTGTTGGTGTCCTTCCTCTCCGAGGCTCATGCCGAAGTAAGTATCTGCAATGGGCTTGAACGGGTACACACATGGTGGAGTGTGGTGTGGTTGAATTGGAGAATTGACGAGGAGAAAGATCCGAAACAAATGCGGGGAAGATTAGAGGCTAGCGGGTCTCCGTTCACAATATTCGAGGGTTATATACAACATACATCATAAAAGTGATCTGATTTGTCACACAGATAAAATAGTTCCTTAGTGTAGTGGTTTATCACATCTCCTTTACAATCATCTCGTTGCCTCACCTCATTGCAGAGGCGCAACGAAAGTCTTGGCGCGGAGAAGGTCATGGGTTCGATCCCCATAGGAACTAATTTTTTTGGGTGTTCTTGAGTGGCTCCATTTTTTTGCTCGGTTCTACTGCAGGAGTACATTGCAGTGGGATGTGGAGAGTTGTTACTTGGTTGGGCTTGTGAGGAAAATGTTTTTGGCGCCGTTCTCACAGGTTTCTTGCTATTGAATACTCCGATGTGGTACGGTCGTCCTTGCTGTGCTGTGCTGGACGACGGGGGAAAGGCCATCGCCTGAAGCTTAGTTTGGTTGGGATGGTTATCGTCAGAGTTTTTGCAAGTGTCGAACAATCGGGTCGGGGACTAGTTGAGGGAAGAAATAATTAAGGAGGTTGAAGTGGACGTCAGTGCTAGGTAGGTAGATGAGGTGTATTCACGAGGTACGGGATGGGCTGGCGAACAACAGACGGGGTTGCAAGCCCCTGAGCACCGATACCAATCAGGCCATCCAGCTGTCATTCACTACAGGTTGGGTGGGACTTGATATATTGAAGTATCATTTTCTCCCCCTTCCGGACGGAACCATCTCTGTGCCTCATCGAGCGACCACCCTCAGAAGCTCCATCCCAACACCCACCACCAGGATACTCCATCCTCTCTCGGCCCCACCCTTCTCACCGTGCCCTACATCATTTTCCATAGTCCCGGGCTCGTCCTCGATAATGTCCAAATCACTGACGTCCGCAACTGCCGTCCATCCAGCTCCGACGAGTCTCACCTGGACGGCCTCGAAGAGCTCATCTTGCCCGACGTGGGGAATGACAGGCTCACCGTCCCTACCAGAGTCGACATGGACATCCCAGACGTTGACGCGCTGGTCGTTCCCCACGGTCACCACGACAACCGAATAGCCCGTTTGTGTGCGTCTGAGGTTCGTGGCTTTCAACGTCGTGAGGGCTGCGGCGTGGGCGGCAGGAATGAGCAGCGTCCGGAAGTGGTAGGAGGGTGCTTGTCTTTCGGTGTTGGTCTCTAATGCGGGCGCGATCGTAGATGAAGGTAAAGCAGTAAGCAGTGTCAGGCCTAGTGCGTTGTCATCGCCGCCGGTCGCGACGAGGTAGGTTGTGGGACTGAGGCGTATCATGTCCATGGCAAGGACGCTGCTCTGATGCACCTTGTGGACTTCCATCGGCGATTCAAGCGCTGTATCGGGCGAAACAGTCGACCGATTAGACGGAGAGCGGGGATTCAGAAGGCTGAGGTTTAGGATCCCGTTGGTGCCCGCCGACAACGCTCCCACTCGAAGCTCGTCAGATCCAAAGGTCGAAGCTGGGATGAAGCTCGGCGAAAGGAAGAAAGCCTGCATCACACAGAAGGAACCGTAGCTGATTTCTCGCAGCGTCTCAAACATCTCGTTACTCCTGCTGGATCCAGGTGTATAGCGTACCACCTTTGCCTTTCCGTTCGAGTACGCCATCACGATCGTGTATTCCTCACTTGCGTTCTCGTCTTCAGAGTTGCTACACTGCAAATCAAAGCTCATGATCCGCGCATCCGAGTCTTCTTCCCGAGTCGGCATCATGTCCCATAGTACCACTCCGGTTTCAATGCCGGGCACGTCAAAGGTGACTTTCCACGCAAAGAATTCTTCGCATCCAGCACTGCTAAAGATGTATCTACCCGACGGTGAGAATTGGAGATGTTGGATGCCCGTATTGTGTCGCTTCAGAGTCGACACGGCGCGAAACGCAGAGGTGTCTGGTACGGATTCCCCAGATGGTCGAGGTCGGCATGTAGCTTTCGCGGTACGAGGTATAGCAAAGAGCTGAATGTTGGTGTCTTCAGCTCCTGTGGCTATGAGAACTTGGGCGCGGTGTTCCTGTTTGAGGCGATCGTACGACACAGGACTGCGAGCCACAGCCTTGATCTCACGCCCTTGCCCTCCCTTTTGGATCAATTCGTGGTTGGATCCCTGGGATGAGTGCCAGTTCAATGTGCGGGCTTTAGTCCAGACAAATGATTTCCCACCTCCATCACGAAACTTGGAACAGTCTCGAAACGCCCAGCTGCGATGAGGCCCACCGCACTCGACAGATAACACTTCAGATTGCTGTGTTTCATTCCAAACAACAAATGACGTCGAGCGGAAGCCGTAGAGAATCAAATCTGGCTCTGTCACATGTGATGATTCTTGGCCCGACGTAAAGAAAGCCCCCTCAATGTTGGGCCCGAACGGGAGAGCAGACCTGTGGACAGCCGTCACGGTGGCTTCTTGCGTGTCTGCGGACTGTGGCCAATTGACACGATGGATTGCGTATATTCCGTCACGTCCTGTCGTCAGAACATGGATTGTCTCCCTGGAAGGTTGCGCATCTTCTCGCAGAATAGTGACGGAAGCAACACTATCCGTGCCGTGGGCATGGCGAAGGGACGATGGCTCTCCAGATGTTTCTGATTCAGATGTCACATGGCGATAGATTGCAAGAGCTCCAGCACGGGAACCAAGAGCCAACACCTGGCTAGAGCTGTCGTAGCAACAAGACGTGACAGTGAAGGTTTCCGGTGTTTTCAAAGATGTTTGGCTCACCTGGACTGAACCGTCTTTGATGCTCACCCAGAGGATGACTGTCTTCCGATTCGCCAACGAGGCAACAACACAAACTGTAGACGATGGCAGTTCTGTGGCATGTGGAGAGGCAAGCCGCATCCAAGAAATTGCACCTTCGAGGTCGCATTCGACAGGGACTAAAGAGTCGTTGTTGGTGAGTAACGCCGACAGTCCACCTCTCTGATATGCGACGAGAACGAGCTGCAGGCTTTCAGCGGAGCAGAGCACAAGGCCGCCACTTCCAGGATTCGGTATTAAGCTGATCCAATTCAACTTGTCATGGCTAGCAGTCAATCGGAATAAGTCGCCTCGATCCGTAGCAGCCAAGCACGCACCCGAGTGCAAGAACAAGTAATGCTTCAATGACATCGAGGAACCCGTAATGTCCTTGAAAGGCGTCGAGAAGGTGGCAGACGAGGCCATGCTCCCACGCGAGACATCAAATCTTCTGGAGATGATCTGCCCATCAGCGCCGCCAGTCTGGACGAGCAAATCTTGACCATCATTAACGTGGGTCATGGACCATGCATTCTTCCCAGAATGGTGTCGATCACTTGACTCTGCCCTCAGACGGGCCGTTAGGGGTATCTCTGGCGGAGTCCCTGCATGCAGCTCGACGGTCCACAATTGACAGGCACCGTCTTCACCCCGGGATAGAAGACAGACGCCGTTTCTGTTGGACATGTTTTGCAAAAATTCAACATCCCAAATGCGAGAGAGATGACCCCATTCGGATGCAATATGGGTGTTGCCTCCTTGACCGACAAGTCCAAAGCCTGTCTCGGCTGATTCTAGGCTATCATTGGAGGCGTGGGGTGTACAGTCACAGTCACTAATGTCCCAAATTCTTACCGTTCGGTCGTCAGAACAACTCGCCAACAAGCGGCAGTGAGTCGCGCCCAGGTCGAAGCCGTCAGAGATGGACACACCGAAAACGGAACCTCTGTGACCATTGAAGATGTGTCTTAGTGATGTGGACCCCTGGTCCAGGCTTTTTTCCCTCGAGCAAGTCCAGACTAGAATCTCCCCAAAGACGGTCCCAGAAGCCACGATAATTTGGCCAGATTTGGTGACAGCAAGGGAGCCGGAGTACAGGAATGACTTTGGGCCATTCACTGTGGCATATTTCCCACATTTCAGAGTGCTCTCTGCATGTGGGTGAAGGGACAGCTCTAGAAGCTGATTGTGTGCAGTGAGCAGGAAAATGCTGGATTGGTGGAAAGCTGCGTCTAGAATCCAATCTCCGCAGTTGAATGGTCTCGACAAAGTGAGCTCAGGTACCAGGGCTGACCCATGAGCTCCCGATTTGCCCAACGCCAACACAGCGGTGCAGCAAAATGCCCCTCCCCAGAGCACGATCTGATGGCTCTGACTCGAGACTTGCCCTGCATCGTGCGACTCGATCTGAATCCCACAGATAGGTTGGATCTCGAAGATCCGTGTAGATGAAATGATGACTCGGCCTTCATTGTAGATGTGAAGAAAGGGACCCTGCCCTGCCAAAAGCAACAACTCTCCATCAACCAGGACTGACCTGAGAGCAGTGACTGGCAGACATGCAGCTTGTGGCTATGATGGTCAGCGAGAGGGTTTGTGGGAGGCCATTAGACTGACCTCTAGAGTACATGTTGTCATTGAAGTGCAAGGGACCAATCGATTCGCGGCGTTAGTGGTGTAGCCTTGAGATATAGAGCGAAGAAAGAGCGAAAAAAGACCGTGATGAGCGGAAAATCCTTCCTACTTCCTACCTCCTGCCGCTATTAGCCGCTTATCGCCTTATCGCTTCACCTGCCCTCGGCTCACATTCTTCTTTGGGATAGTGGTATGGGGCTTATATACCCCCGGTGCCCCGCAATATAAACTCGACTGGTGCCAGGGCAGGTTCTCCAGTCTTCACATCGTTTCCCACGCGGTTATAAGTCACTTCCTCCGGCATAGGCAGCATAAGCCTAGAACAATAACAAGCTTGCAAATGGTAGGCCAGCGGGAATTGCCAAAGAAGGCTCACGCGTGCGGCCAATGTCGCGCACGGAAGGTCAAGTGTATGCTTGCCCCAGCTGTTTGGTCGCGTCAGTACCTGTATTGAGGCTTACATGGTTGAAAACTCCCAGGCGACGGAGGAACCCCGTGTGCCAAATGTCAGGTACTCTACCCCAAGTCGCTACCCAACAGGGATCTTCTCAAACGTCAATGCAGATTTCTCGAGCAGAATGTGTCTATCCCGAATCTCGACGAGGGCGACGAAGGCATGGCAGCGGCCTCGAAACCTCGCTGGAGGGTCGCATAGCTCGGATGGAAGCCATGATAGAGAACCAGAGCCAGACCAGGACCTCCCCATCGGTGTCTGACACAGCTCATCCTGGCAGTATCAGCAGCCAAAGCACCCTGGTGGCGCAAACCCTCGGACCACAATTTGGAAGCGCCAGGAACGCAACATCATCCACCTGGAACGAAACCCAGCATATCAGGTCGATCGACCTGGAGACCTCATTGCTCGACAATCCTACATTGACGTCTTTCGTGCCAGGAAAAGTTGTGCCAACATATCAGAATCCGCCCACTTCAACCACCCCAAGTTTGGCGGAAACGGTGCAACAGTCCGGGCAACCCTTTTCAAACAGGCAGATTGAGGCCAAGGAAGACTCTGACGCTACAAACATGGACAAGGAGGCCACTATTCTTGCTCCACAGGTGGTAAGTATACCCCCTTTGGGACAATTCCCGTGCAGGCTAACGGCTCTCGAGGTGAACTGGGAACATCATGGTAATGTACCGGTTACCTCCAACCCTCAAAGCCTCTATCTGATTATGCTTTGGCACAGGTCCGGGCTCCTGGCTATCGGTCTGCTCAAGGCCCGGTCTAGACTGGGTTGCACAAAGAACTGGCGTCCCAGATTTTGAAAACAGCGCCAGAGAGCTTATAACCACGTGGACGAGGCGTTTGACATTGGATCGGAGCAAAATCGCAGGTACCCAACACCGCGAACCTGATCCCGAGACTGCCTGGAAATATTGTAATGGCAAGTGATGTCGTTGTCTATTTCTCTCTCATGCAAAGGCTGACAAGATACTGGAAAGCATACTTTGAGGAATCGTTCGACGCAACTCTCGGCATTGTGTATCGACCCGAGTTTGAAAGCGCCCTTCGAGCCCACTTACGAGGAGATCTGGTGTCGGGCGATGACGCCTCGTGGTTCGCCTTGCGCAAAACCGTGTATGCCTCAGGATGTCGAATCTACCTCTCCAAACACACGTCAATGAGTTTCACAGAGATCCAGGCTGAAGCATGGAGCTATTTTCAGAGTGCCATGTCCGTCCTCATCGAGTTACTTTTCACCCCCACGGGTTTGCTCGCTGTTCGCGCCCTGATCGCAATGGTAAAACATCCGCATGTTTCGCTGCTGAATCTCATCTCACCACATCTGGCAGGCTTTTTTCTCAGAGGGTCTCGGCAATCCCGCCCTCGAGTACATGTTCTGTGCCGGCGCGGCGCGAGTGGCTCAGGCAAAAGGATTGCATCGGCGACCGGCCAAAGCGTGGAATTTGGCTGCCCATGATGAACTACACTATAGTTGGCTGTTCTGGGCCATATATTGCTGCGAGAAGCATATTGCTCACCGCTCTGGACGACCGTCTGTAAGTCATGACTACCTCGACCGATTTGTTCTCGTGTACCATCTAATATGTTCTCCAGGCCATCGATGACGACGAGATCAGCTGTCAGATCCCGACCGAGGCATGTCCAGGAAGCACTCTTGACGTGCAGGCATTCACCTATCTTATTCGACACGCCCAAATATCCTCTCGGATTTCCAAGAGACTCATGTCGGTCAAGGCCTTTCAACAGCCGCCGAACACTCTGCTTGAAACCGTAGCAGAACTGGACCACCAGCTGCATGAATGGAGAGATTCTCTCCCTCCAGGACTGAGACCAGACGACCGCCTCCGGTCCTTTCAGGTCCCCCACGGCGCCAGGTACCTCCCTACGGTCCTCATGCATTGCGGTTACTACGGGAGCTTGATGGCGATACACACTATCTTTGCCTACCCGTGGGTGTACAGCACCATCTTCGGGAACGGCAGGGGTGTGGTCACTCAAGACCAACTGATCTTCAGCTCGAACACGGTTGCAGAAGCCGCGAGGAATATCATCATCATCGCGAGAAGCCTGGAGATCAACGGTGCCTCGATACAATGGTGCGTATGACCGAGCAGAACGACAAACTCGTTAGCCTAACAGACACAGGCCAACCTTCTACTACCCCATGATCGGGCTGATCAATCTCTTCATACACATCCTTAAGTTCCCGTCTCTGCCGTCTGCGCGGTCTGACGTGGCCCTGCTCGACGTGGCGGCCGGCTACTTTGGACACATGGAGTTTGTGACATCTTCGGAGCTCAACTTTCCATTTGCTCGAGACGTCGCCACCGTCGCTCGGCAGACTGTCAACAAGGCGTTGAGGACCGATGTTCCCGCGAGCACGGGCGCCGACGAGGGCTTCAGTCTCGCCAACGACGTGGACATTCCGTTCGGGGTAAGTCACACCATTCTACCCGTTAGCTCTTCTCTATTGACAATCTCTAAAGGACATCTTCTGCGCGAGCCAGGACTTCAACCTCGACGACTGGAGCGTATTCTCGTCCGTCTTCTCTGACGAGGCACTGATGAATCGCGATATCGCTTTCTAGTGGGAGGGAGGGGGACGATACTAGCAAACAAGACCCAAAGGTTATTCTGACATGTCGAATCAAAATTCTGAAGCCTTTGGCACCAAAGCGTGTCTTTGACTCCAGCTACCATGAGTCCACCATCCCCATCCCCCGAACTCTCTCCACATTTCTTCAGAATGAGGATGCTTCGGTGTTCGGCGACTTGGCAGCCTCTTATGCCGTCCTCGCTTTTCAGCTCCTCAAGACTGGAATAGACACTGGCCGGGGTAAACTGGTTACCCATCTGGGGTCTCCCTTGCTGAACGCTAGATGCATTGCCTGGTAACAAATCAGTCGTCGGCCCTTCGGAACTGCAACTCCTCCCGTTGGGCTGGGCTGGGCTTGTCTCCTCCCTTGAAGCCGGTCGCGAGGTCGCTGGAGAGAACCTTTGCGGGGACTCTGGAGTCTGCGAAGACTCCCCGGACTGTTGCCAACGCGATTGTCGGGATTGGTTCTGTCGTTGTGTTCTTGGAATGACGGGGCATACCGACTCGTCTCACCTTGAACGTCTATCAGTTCTTCTCGTTGAACCTCCCCAGTATATTTCCCCAACGTGTTTCTGCGTCTATATCCCAACTCTCACCTCTCCCTTTCTTTCTGGTAGACATTCAATCCAAATCCCAAATCCCAAATCCCAAATCCACTCCCCTCGCCCGCGGCATATATCAAGACTACTTAGTACACATTTGTGAATAAGAATGCCTCACCCAGCAATATCATCGACCATATGGCCGCCCACACCGATCAGTCCGGCCGTCAAAGACCTGCTGGGACGATTCTTCCACCTCGCCGACCAGAAAGACGACAATGTCGGGACCGTGCTGGCTGAGGAGGTCTTTACGCCTGACGCGCGCTTCGTCACGGCTACTGGCGCCTTTGAGGGCAAGGAGCGTGAGTTTTTCGTCACTTTTACCCCCCTCTTTGTCCAGACCTGGTCCATCCCGTCCATCCAGGTCACACACGCACACACCTACCTATCCACCTACCTACCCAACGGTGGTTCTGTTTACTGAAATTATACACAACATCCAGAAATCGCAACCAGCCGCGCCGGCGCGTGGACCGTCGTGACCTTCCGCAAACACACCGTCGACAAGGTCTACGCCACCGGAGTGAACGTGGGTGGAGAGGGAGTCACCACGGACATTGTCCTCACGGGCAAACTCGAGACGCGCACCGAGGACGGCGGCTCCGTCAGCACCGTCACGGACTTTGCGGCGAGAGTGGTTTTTGTAGGGGGAGACGACAAAAGTGGTGGGAGCGGCGCGGGGTGGAGGATCAGGGAGTATCGGGCGTGGATTGGGCGGTCGGAGAGGTCCTCGGACTGAAAAGCATGAGGTATGCGGGATAGTGGGAGGAAGAAGGTTGGCTTGTGGTGTAAAGAAAGGATATACGATATATGATATACAATATACAATAGTTATACAAAGTATTCGATTTTATCCACAAGGCATCTCGACATGTTGTCACTTTTTGCCCTTTAGGAATATTTCTCGCGAAGGAGGTTGAGGTACCTAGAACTAAAAGACATATATATATATAATACATCATATGCCTTCTCGTACTCATACTCCCTCATCGCTCTCCTGACCCTCCTTACTCTTCCTCCCCCTACTTACACTTCTTATTCTCATAGTTACTCCTCGTACCTTTGAAGAACCGTCCTCGCCTCGTCAAACTCCCTCCGTATCGTGTCTTCATGTTGCCGCGACCTGACACAAAATGACGCCGAGAACGGATTCGGCCCAAACACGAAGCCGTCAGAGTATCCCGTCTCGACGTTCGCGTCGGGCGGTGCCGCCCCCGCGGCCGGGTCGGCTTTGATGTCGAACGCCCAGGCCATCTTGGACATGTTGATCATCTGTGTAACAGGGAAAAAGAGGGTGTGTGTTAGTGAGAGTTAACGTATTGGTATTGGTACTGTTTTTCGGTTATGGTGTGGAAAAGGAAGAGACGTGTATGCGTGTATATGGGTATGTGGGTATATGGGTTTTGTCTCTCTGGACGGATGGATAGATATGTATGTATGTATGTGTGTGTGTGTCGTGTGTGTGTGTGTGTGTGTGTGTGTGTGTGTGTGTGTGTTGTGTGTTGT